>NC_134357.1:77687846-77950346 GCF_048569485.1 Anomaloglossus baeobatrachus
AAGCGCTATTCATCACTGACAAAGGGTTAAAACTCCAAAACTGCTGTCTGTAGAGAAGGCATTTTCCTTTTTCAAGAGAAGCTGGTGTGGCCAAGATCCTTAGGTGTGTAAAGGTTAAACATTTGCCAATAGCAGGGATGGGAAACCTCCGGCCCCCAGGCACAATGCCGGGGATAGCAGTATTTGGCCCGGCTGCCCAGTTTTACCAGCCGCCGGCCGGTCCTTTAATTCCTCTTTACACTGCAAGCACGCCTTTCACTACTGAATGCTGCGCCACATGCAATTAGTAATTTTGGCCAGTGGGCAGAGGTCTGCTCTGTCTTTCCAAAGAAGAAGACAGCTACACCAGGGTCTCAAATGTCATGGATAAGCGTCATCCCCAGTGTCTCCTATGCAATTTATATACAGCAGTCTTGGAGTCTCCTATGTGATGGATATACAGCAGTCTCTGGGTCCCCTATGTGACACATATGCTACAGCCAAAGCGTCTGTTATGTGATGTATATACAGCAGTCTCCGTGTCTCCTATGTGCTGCATATGCTACAGAAAAAGCGTCTATGTGATGTATATACAGTAGTCTCAGTGACTCTTATGTGATGTATATGTTACAGAGCTGGTGTCTCCTATATGATGTATACAGGTCTCAGTGTCTCCTATGTGATGTATATATAGCAGTCTAGGGGGGCTCCTAAAGATAAACTTAGTAACTTAAGTAGTGATGAATTTCCCTCCACGAGGACACATGCTGTGTAATATAAAGCTGTGTTGGATACAACTTACTGCTGCAATCAGTTCCTTTCAAAACTTATCGCAACGAGATGACGGTGATCCAGATGGAAGTCTGGAAGAGTAGTTACATGCAGCAACATTATCAGTTCCACCTAACATCACAGCCTCATCAAACAGGAAGCAGCTCCAGCCATTACATTAGGGTGAGTTCATTACATGTTTGACCAAATATAGCAGGATAAATTTGTAGTCTATATTTTTGTATGGCCTACGACTGGTGTTATAAATATCCAAAATGGTTCTTGGCAGCAGAAAGGTTCCCACCCCTGCTATATAGGATAACTTCCTCCACCAGGTGGCGCTAGAGAGACTAGCCTATTTCCTCTGGATGGAAGCCAATTTTCATACCTTCTGACATAAGACGATGTGTACTGTAAACGGCTAGCAATGCACACACTGAAAACATGTATCAAAGCCACAAGCAGCCGTACTAATGTTACAAGAAATCAGGAGAATATCAAACAATCTCTATAACAATAAACGGCTGCAGAAAGGCGTACGCTACAATTATAAGCCCGGATAAGCCCTGAATTAGCCTCAGTGCCAGCACAGGCGATGCCTCGTCACATAGTGAGTAGAAGCTGGAGGTGGAATTTATATAGAAATCTAATTTTACAGAATTTCCATTATTTACATAAAAGAAAAGCGGTGGTGCTAAATGTCAGCTCCGGCACTAAATAAAGGATATTATTCTACATCTAGAGCCAACATTAATGCAGATTGTGAGAAAACTGCCTGAGACGATCTGCACAGCACATTAGGTGTGACACACCACGATATATAACGAATGATGTACAGAACAGGTTTAGCGGCATTTGCATATGAAAAAAGCTGAATGTGAGCGCTGCAAGGCTCCCCGAGGCTCCAAGTGGATTAATGGGGCTCAACTAGCGACCCTTGTCTGTTTGTGAAGCCCGAGGCTGGGAGAAAGCCGCTGAATAGGGCACTCTGCTAACCTCAAGTTAAAGGGATTTTAACGCTCCTCAAAAGTGTTTACAAACAACTGACAATGGTATAAAATAACAAAAAAGGAATAATACTAATTTTACCAATTCCCAGCTACTCCTGTTCCAATGCTTACCTAGACCTCTGTCACTCTTTGTACCGCCTGCACTCGTGATGGCATGTAAACCGCTGCAGCCAGTCACTGGTTGCAGCGGTCATATTATTAGATTAACAAGTCACCGCGGGAACCAATGATGTCGAGACAAAATATCGTCGGCTGTAAGAAAAAATTCTCAACATCCAAGAGAAGTGCGAACTGCGGCCCATTAGAGGCCACTAATTCTTAAGTGGGCTTTACACGCTACGATACCGCTAGCAATTGCTAGCGATATCGTACGCAAAAGCACCCGCCCGTCGTGCATGCGATTTTGTGTGATCGCTGCCGCAGCAAACATTATCGCTACGGCAGCGTCACACGCACTTACCTGGTCGGTGACGTCGCTGTGACTGCCGAACAATCCCTCCCTCAAGGGGGAGGGATGTTCGGCATCACAGCGACGTCACCGCAACATCACTAAGCGGCCGGCCAATTAAAGCGGAGGGGCGGAGATTAGCGGGACGTAACATCCCGCCCACCTCCTTCCTTCCGCATTGCGGCCGGCGGCAGGGGAGACGTTCCTCGCTCCTGCGGTGTCACACAGAGCGATGTATGCTGCCGCAGGAACGACGAACCACATCAATAATCAACCATTACCGATTTTTGAGTTTGGGACGACCTCTCCATGGTGAACGATTTTCACCATTTTTGAGGTCGCTTAAGGTCGCTGGTCAGTGTCACACGCTGCGATATCGTTAATGACGCTGGATGTGCGTCACTAACAACGTGACCCCGACGATAAAACATTGACGATATCGTTGGGTGTAAAGCCCGCTTTAGTCCACGTGAGCACAATAGCCAATGTTACGTGAACACTGGCGCCATCGATGGAAAGGTTCTGGTGCAAAAGGCGGGCATCTGTCATTTTTATATTACAATGGGAAATACAGTATTTAAAGAAAAAGGTTGTCCATATAATGTACAATTTGGTTTTGTTTTTTTAAGTATAAATCATGTAAAAAGTATAGTAATACAGTGGAACCTCGCTTAACAAGTAACCCAGTTAACGAGAATTTTGCTTAACAAGCAAACCTTTCTGTAAATTTGTAACTCTGTTTACAAGAAAGCTTTGCTGTACAAGCAAAATACTCACCGCACACACTTCCGGTTCCGTACATCCACCGCGCTCTAACCCGCTCTTGCAGTTCACACAAACACACACAAGCACGCACACACACACACACACACACACACACACACACACACACACACACACACACACACACACACACACGCACGCACATACAGTATTATGCTCACCTTACCTTCCGTTCCATCGCCGGCCTCATGGTTTTTGTAGTTCCCCGGTACATCGCGATGAGGGAGGAATCCTCGCGGAGAACTACAAGATCCAGGAGGCCGGTGATGAAACAGAAGGTAAGGTGAGCATAATATGTGCACCTTCCGTTCCGTCGCCAGCCTCCTGGGTCCTGTAGTTCGCCGGCATAGGCTGTGCATCGGCAACCATAGCGACGAAGCAGGAACTTCCTCTGTCACCGCTACTCAAGGGCAGCGCGCTGGCCAATCAGAGACAAGCGGCTCCTGCCTTTGACGTCAGCGCTCTGGCAGCGGAAGTTCCTCCCTCGTCGTTATGATAACCTGATACACAGCCTATACCAGAGAACAGCAAGTCCCAGGAGACCGGCGATGGAACGGAAGGTAAGGTGAGCATAATACGTGCTTGTGTGCGTGTTTGTTCGTGTGTGGAATGGCACAATAGGGGACCAGGATGGGACATTTAACAAGTTGTGGAAGGAATTGTCTGCGTTGCAATGCATTCCTATGGGAAATCTTGCTTTGCTGAACGAGTAACTTGGTTTACAAGCACAGTCCCAGAACGGATTGTTCTCGTTAACCAAGGTTCCCGTGTATAGGAAACAAAAACAGGAAAAAATATACTCATCATAAAAACTTGTTTTAAACAATAAGTATTTTTTTTATGACATTCCCTTTAATTGAAGCTAGCTTGGCACCTGGCTGACTGCACCAGGTGTTAAAGGGAGCAGTGCCATAATTTCACATATATCACACATCCAGAATTTAGACGATAAATGCACGATCACTGTAGCCCAAGCTGTTGAAACTCCATAGGGTCATGAGAACGGCGATCACAAAGTCCCCTTTGTGAATGGATTTGAAGTGAGCATATGCAACCATTTACTGTATACAGCACTGATGATTGCACATGCTCAATACTTCACCATTCTCTCAAAGAGATTTGGGCCACCTCTTCTCAAAATTGACAGGAATTTTAGTAGCTAGATTCCTATATTGCATGCGATCATAACACAACCCCAGCACGGATAGCAGTGCTGCTGCAGATCATATGTAGCAGCGGACCTCTCTGTGGGTGGGGAAGGGGGGCTTCAAACTGTGCATATAAAACAAAATAGTCACACTCTTTCCAATAGTCTTACATAGCTACATTATATTCTACAGTCCTCAAATGGTTACCCCCAGGGATGTGGGGTGCCCTTAGGCCTCGGATCCACTTGCGCATTAGTATCAGAAGCGATATGCTAATGATCCTCTGCTGCGAGCGTGAGCCGAGGGTCATGCGACTGTGATCCGATCTTGCAATAGGTTCACAGCTGCGGAAAAGAGGGAGGGAGCATTTTCACCTCATCTCCTCTGTGGCCTGTCTCTACATCACACTGCGGTCGGATGACACTTGAGTGCAGTTCGATGTTTTGCACGCTCCCATAGACTTGTATGGGGGTGCATGACCCGAGACTCTCTGCCAAACTAAGCATGCTACGATTCATTTCTCAAGCCGATATGGCATGAGAAAAGATTCACAGATGGACACTGCCCCATAGTTTTGCACTGGTGCGAGGGCAATCCTATGTTTTATCGGATTGCACTTGTCTGTGCGAAACGCAAAGTGGAACCGAGCCCTTACACAGACCCCACACTCCAGTACTGTTTCGACCTACTTAACTTAGCCAGCAGAGTGATGCAATGTGAGAAAAAAAAAAAAAAAATCAATAACGATCACTTGGCTTGGTGAATCAGCACCATAAAGCCTTTAGCTTTCTCTATTTAACTCCTTCCCACTGTCTAATAAGCCCCTACAACCCTTAGATGCTGACAATGGACAATTAAATAAGAACAATAAAAGTTGAACAGGACAGAGCGATGCGGTATAATATCACAGATACGGGATAACATGGCTGCACTTACCCCCTCATGAAGTTAAAGCCATGAGCACAAACAAGGATATTGCCGTAGGCATCCACTTTCAGGAGATTTCCATATGTAGTATCAAACACCAAACCCCTGGGGAGATAAATGCAAACATATTCACAAAATAGAAACCTCAGCTTCAAGAAGATACATGCAGGGAAATATTTATATGCGCAGTATAAGTAAAAGAAAGTGAGGGGGGGTAGAAAGAAAAAACAAAGTGAAAAGGGAGTAAACAGACCCCTAAGATTTTAGGGGAACACTGACCTAGACAGGAAGGCTTCTTATTAACCCTATATAAGTTATATTAGTTATTCTAGGAGGATTTTTCTACTTCCTAGGATGCATTTTCTAGTTGCATTTTACAACAAAAACCTTGTTCCGTAAACAGAATACAACACAGCAAAGGGATCTCATTGTGGAAAGTTAGGAGTTATGAAAAGAGTACAGAAAAAATTCCAAGGCATTAGATATACCATGAATCGCTGTGAAGTGGTCATCAAGAAGTACCTTAAATTTAGCACAGTTTACCAAGAAAAAGACATCCCTCAAAAACGTATGAAAAAACACAATAAAATTGGTCCAGGAGGCTGCCAAGAGGTCTAAGGAAACATTAAAAGAGCTGCAAGAATTTCTGTCAACAGCATATGACAACAATCTCCTGTATTCTTCATATATCTAGCCTGTTTCGGTACTGTGGCAAGATGGGAGCCTTTTCTTTTAAAGAAAACCATCCAAGCCCGGCTAGGTTTTGCTAAAACCTCCATCAAGTCGGCCAACAGCATGTAGAAAAAGTGTTCTAGTCTGACGAGACCAAAATTGAACTTTTTGGTCATAATTTCAATAGGTATGGTTAGAGCAAAAGCAAACACTGGGAATCACCAAAAAGAATAAAATAAAAATAAAAATCATACCCACAGTGAAGCACGCAGGAGGTAGCATAATGCTTCCAGGTTGCTTTTTGGCAGCTGGAACTGGAGCTTTAGTTAATGTGGAGTGAATTATGAACAGTTCTAATATCAAATAATTTTACAACAAAACCTTCAGGCCTTTCCTACAAATGAAGAGGAATTTCACCTTTCAGCACATCAAACACCCCTAAGCATACCTCCAAATCAATAAAAGAATGGCTTCATCAGAAGAAGGTCAAAGTTTTGGAATAGTCCAGCCAGTGCCCAGACCCAAATCCAATTGAAAATCTGTGTGCTGACCTGAAGAAGGCGCTCTACACAGGAGATGCACTCATAATCTGACAAATTTGGAGCTACTGGAAGAAAATGTGGGCAAAGATTTTCAGTGCTAGAAGTGCCATGCTGAGAAGACTGCTTCCCAAAAATACTGAACACTGTCTTATATTCAAAGGGTACTTCCACAAAGTAATTGTTTAAGGGTGTGCATATTTATGCAACCACATTATTTTAGTTCTTTCCTTTTCCACCCCACAAAAATAAAAAATGTTTGTTTCTCAATATATTTGTAAAGATTAGGGGGTGACATTACAGGTGGAAATAATTCTTCTTGGCATAATTTTCTTTATATGGCAAAAACCTGTCTTTTTTTTTTTTTTTTATACAGTGGTGTGTAGACTTTTTATATTGACTGTAGATAGAGAGATAGATACTCACCTGGTAGGAAATGTTGGGTCATAGACAAAGCTCAGTAGCTCCTGTGGATAGCCAATAGACACCAGTCTTTCAACAGTTAGGTCGAAGCCGAGAGATTCATACTCTGGAGACTTGTATACTGTGAAGACATAGAAATAAGAGGTTTCAGCAATATTTCGGACCAATTCACCTAGTTGCAGCTTGAGTCACTAAAGCCACTCCAGCATATAACATAGGAGGACAGGTAGAGAGATACATCCAATAAAAATGTACATAACATGTTGTGATTAATATTGTCTGAATAAACTCAAAGCTGAAAAATGCGTTTTGCCAGAGAAATATAAATTTTCCCAACTCCTCAAACTACGTTCTCAATGTTGCAGGAATCGGAGATCTTCCGTGCTGTTTGCACGGTTGCTTTACCTGGCCTGTTCTGTACAGGGGATTTCACTACATGATAAATGGTTATAATTGCAATGTGCTTGTGAAAAGAAGCAACTTTGCAACTTACCCCTGTACTAAAAATCTGAACCAAGGCATTTTACAATACTATAGTGTACTGCTCGTTGCCTAGGTTACCGTCCACCTCTGTAGTCTAATAGCTGCGGCTGGTTCCTTGGCAAAAAGCACAGTGTTCAAAAAATGCTTTACTATGGAGCTTGTAAGCGCCACTCTGAAGCTGGACGGATCGCTGGGTCCCTGCCGGCTTCAGAACTCCTGAGCTCCTCCAATGTTGAAGAGGCAAAACTACCTGTGCGTGCATCAGGAGCAGCGTATAGTTTGGACTTGCCGCTCACCATGCTGCTGGTCCAAACTTCCAGTCATCACAAACTCACTGCCTTCTGCAAGCAAAAAGCAGGTAGACTGGAGCAGTGCGCTCCCAATGATTAAATGGGAGATGACCTCTAACATGCACATAATGTCTAAGAATCCTCTAAGAATAGGGTAGGTCTTGACCCTTTAACAAATAAGATGACAGTAAAAGCGGTCCCTGTAAAGACAATACTATAGACCTCAGCATCCTGAACTCCTCTGATAATAACAATTTTCATTTCTATAGCGCCAACATATTCCGCAGCACTTTACAATTCAGAGGGGACATGTACAGACAATATGAGACAATACAACATAACATTAAGATACCAGGAGGAGTGAGGGTCCTGCTCATAAGCTTACAGTCTATGAGGAAATAGGGGAGACACAAAAGGTGAATGGGGGAGAAAAGCTTGTTATGTATGGTCCAGCCATCGATTTAATAGGGGATTCAAAACCAGCTGCATAGACCAGTCATTGGCCAGAATGTATACAGGTACAGGGGACGAGAATTGGAAGTACATTTTTGGGAAGGGCAGAAAGGTACTAGATTAGATCAGGGCAGTGAGGTGATAGGCTAGTCTAAAGAAATGCGTTTTTAGGGCCGGCTTAAAAAGGTGTGGATGTTGGGAATTAATCTGATGATATTAGGTAATGAGAGTTTAGTTTGGAAAACTATACAAATAAATGCATTGTCAGTAAAGAGATCCATCCGAATAGCTTGTTATACCTAGGCTTGTACCCATGACAAGATGTCCTCAACACAGACAAATATTCTTTACTGTAAGAGCATTAAAACTTTGACTTGCTCTGCCACATTTTATGTAATGGTTGATTCCTTGCTCATGTTTAAGAAAATCCTGGATGCCATTCTTTAAAAATAAGTGGAACCTTGGATTAAGAGTAACTTGGTTTGAGAGTGTTTTGCAAGACAAGCAAAGCTTTTTACACATTTGTAACTTGGTTTAAGAGCAATGATTTGCAATAAGAGCAAATACTCACCATGCACGCTTCCAGTACCGTCCTATCACGGTACTCTGACCCGCTCTGGAGGTAACTTTCTGTATATATATTATATATATATACATATACATATACACATACACTGTATACTGTACACCATTGTACAGTACAGTATATGCTATATAGCATGTCCATCAATTTGCATTTGTGGATACAGTATTGTACTTTCTTTCTGCTAACCAGTGCAGCCCATTGCTTGTACTGTAATCTGCCTGTGCAGTATTCCTACCCCACATTTGGCTTAGTTCTACCCTTATTTTGGGGAGAATAGATTTGGGGTGTGTTTTTTTTGTTTTTTTTTATTGTACTAGAATAAAGGTTGTCATATTTATACATCATATTTTCTTTCTATACTACCTCCCGCACCCAAGTTTATTGTAAGCTAACATGCAGTAGAATTTGTTTTATATGCTTTTTACTATACAGTATGTTGTATTAGTGTACTGTAATAATTTTATATGAATACAGCACATTATTTTGTATTACTGTATTAATTTTGTATAAATACAGTAAATATTTTTGGGCTGTGGAATGAATTGTCGGCGTTTCAATTATTTCCTATGGGAAAATTCGCTTTGATATAAGAGTAACTTGGTTTAAGAGCGCACTCCAGGTACGAATTATGCTCGGAATCCAAGGTTCCACAGTATAAATATTACAAGTACAGTTACTAGCGTTCCGAAGATGGGCTGTTGAGTCTAAAGGGTGCTTTACACGCTGCCACATCGCTAGCGATGTCGAGCGCGATAGCACCTGCCCCCGTCGCTCGTGCGACATTTGGTGATCGCTGCTATAGCGAACATTATCGTTACGGCAGTGTCACACGCACCTTGTCAGCGACGTCGCTGTGACCGCCGAACAATCCCTCCTTCAAGAGGGGAGGTGCGTTTGGCGTCATAGCGACGTCACTGCAGTGTCACTAAGCGGCCGGCCAATAGAAGTGGAGGGGCGGAGATGAGCGGGACGTAACATCCCGCCCACCTCCTTCCTTCCTCCTTTTCCGGAGGATGCAGGTAAGCAGATGTTCGTCGTTCCTGTGGTGTCACACATAGCAATGTGTGATGCCGCAGGAATGACGAACATCATCGTACCTGTGGCAGCAGCGATATTAAGGAAAGGAGCGACGTGTCAACGATCACCGTTTTTGAACGAATTTGCGATCGTTGCTCCTTTGTGTCACACGCTGTGATGTCGCTACCGGCACCGGATGTGCGTCACTAACAACGTGACTCAGACGATATATCGGTAGCGATGTCGGAGCGTGTAAAGTACCCTGAATGGTCCCATTTGGATTTAGGAAGGATGTGACATCTGATTTTTGTCTTCCTTGGATCAACACAGAAGGGTTAGAGGTCAGACCAGTATTTATTTTTCCAGGTCCTATCAAATATGTAATTGTTTTTGGTGGCGGTAAACTTATAAAGTATGTTTATTCACGAAGATCTACTACTTGTGACCCTTGGGAAGAACATATAATTTCCCAAGTAATAAATGTCGTCGGCAGAAAAAGGAACGAGGAAAGGGAAAGTTTCTGACTTCCTTCTGCATAGTGTTACCCAAGTAGTTTCAGCATCATCGTGTAATACTCCGAATGACAAAATATATTGGCCAATATTCAGAAAGCTTTAAGTACCCCGTCCTGACACACTTTTAATAAGTCACTCCCAGATAAACAATCAGACATCTTGGAGTGGAGATGGCGTTCAAGGAGCACTTGATTAATGTTTGGGTAACAGCTATGAACTTAGCAAGTGGAGAAGTGTCACGATGGCTGTGGCAGCATTCATGTGCCGTCTGCTGTTGTGAAATACATTACATACTTCGCTTAGACACAACCTAGTTAAATGCTGCATAAAATCTGGCGGAGGTCCACGAAACACAGAGGTGCATTATTTTTAGTTGGCCCTAATTTCATAGAGTTAAATTCTTCAGCTGCTGCTTACAGCACAGGATGTACCCGATAGTGAGAAACAGGAACAGCTCCACATCGAAAGTTATAGTCACAATGAAGGGGCAGTCAGGGCAAAGAACAATTCAGGACAAGGTGAAGCAGATAGAAGCAAATCTACCAGAATCACCCCATAAAATGTATAAAGAAACCCAGCCACGAGCACACAACGCAACCCAAAACTTACAAGTAGAGATGAGCGGACTCGCAGAAAACCTGGACCAGCGGGTCCCTGTTTTGTTTTGTTTTTTTTTCTAAATCCGGTCCCCATATGAGTTAATGGGGACCAGAATCAGGAGATTAAAAATTTGGTAGAAGGGCTAGCTGAATAAAAGCACACGCTGTACTTACTGAGGATCAGTCATGGCGGTCCACTGCTTACAGGTCACACATTCACTTCCGGAGCAGATAGTTAAAGGGAACCTGTCACCACCCGTTTTTGGCGTATAAGCTGCGACCACCACCACCGGGATCTTATATACAGTATTCTAACATTCTGTATATAAGAGCCCAGGCCACTGACAACATAAAAAACACTTTATAATACTTACCTAACGGTCGTGCGGTTGGCCATATGGGTGTCTCTGTTCTCCGGTGCCGGCGCCTCCTCTTTCGGCCATCTTCGTCCTCCTTCTGAAGCCTGTGTGCATGACGCGTGTATGTCATACACACTCACCGGTCCTGCACAGGAACACTACAATACTTTGATCTGCCCTGCTCAGAGCAGATCAAAGTGCGCCTGCTCAGGACCTGAATGCCGGCAAATGTGGATGACAGACAGACAACAGAGACGCCCATATGGCCCACCGCGCGACCGTTAGGTAAGTATTATAAAGTGTTTATGTTCTCACAGCGGCCTGGGCTCTTATACACAGCATGTTAGAATGTTGTATATAAGAGCCCGGTGGTGGTGGCTGCATCTTATACGCCAAAAAGTGGTGACAGGTTCCCTTTAAGCCTCATTTCATATGCACTGCTTTCCCCACCAACTGGCGCCTGTGATTGTTTGTAGTCAGATGCGCCCATGATTGGCAGTGTGTCTGACGCTTCCTATCAAAGGCGCTGTGCGAATCTAGTGCAATATGAATAGGTGCCCACGATCAGGACCCACTGTGTCCTGGACACAGCGGGTCCTGCCCTATGGGGCCACGAGACTCCTACACAGGAGAACGCGGAAGAACGCAGATGCTCATGCCCATTATTTGGGAAAGTTGCGGTCTGGCTCTTCTGTTATCTCTGTGGAGGACACTTGCGACTCTGCAGCAAACAATTGACATGCTGTGGCTTGGAAAGCTGCTCCGCAGGTCAGTTTTTGTTGATGGAAAACAAGCATAGTGGGCATAGGATTTCTAGAAAGCCCATCCACTGCGATTGTACTATACATCGCAGCATTTTGGTAGCAGCTGAAGCATGCGGCTATGAACACTGATCGTAGGCACACCAAAAATAGATAACTAAATAAAAAAAAAAAAAATTGGAGTAGGGTCCCCCCATATTATGATACTTCACAGAGATAAAGCCTACTTCTACAGGCTGCAGCCTTCAGCCCTACGCTTATCTTGAATAAATTTTTACAAAAAAAACAGCATGCGGTTTCCCAAATTTTGATATCCAACCAAACTAAAGCCTGACCGATGGGGTCTGGTATTCAGACTGGGGAGGTCCATGCTTATTGCAGTCTAAAAATAGCAACCTGCAGTCGCCTCGGAATTGTTGCATCCATTACATGCAACAGGCCTGGCACTTTACCCGCCTCTTCCCGATTGCCATGGTGCGGTGGCAATGAGGCGGTTAATGGCAGCCCATAGCAGCCACTAAGTCCTAGATTAGTAATGGCAGGCGTCTATGAGACTCCACCATCACTAATCTGTAAGTGAAAGTAAACACAAACACCGAAAAAATCCTCTATTTGAAAGACAAAAAAACCCCCTCTTTCATTACTTTTGTAACCCCCAAAACACCCCTGCAGATCCGATGTAATCCACGTGAGGTCCCACAATGATTCAGCTCTGCTAAATCTGAGTCACAGTGAGCGGCCATAGAGCATGACTGCCTGCTGTGAGTGCAGGCAGAGAATGACTGAGCCGCGATCAGTGGTGACGTCACTCAGGTTATTTGCTGTCCAATAAGCATGGACCTCCCCAGTCTGAGAATACCAGCCCTCAGCTGTCGTGCTTTATCTTGGCTGGGTATCAAATTGGGGGGGACTGCATGTGGTTAATTTTTTAATAAATACATTTTAATATATACACACACACACACACACACACACACACGAGAATTTATTTTGTTTTAATTTATTTTTATACTACGATACTGCCCCGCAGACAGCGCCTGTGATTGGTTGCAGTCATACGCTGTCACACAGGCTGGGAGCAAGGAAAGCATTACATATGGAGGAGACTAATGAGCGGCCCATGAAGTGTAGGAGGCGCCGCGAGAGCAATGTACAGTCGCGACGGAGCCTCTGTAGGTATGACGCACTCGCTTCAATCTTATTTACCCTTTATTTTATTTTTTTAATTTATTTCTTCAGTGCCGGATCCAGATCAAACACCCGGAATCCCGGGCACCTTTGAAACTGCACAGATCCTAACTTTTAGAGTCCGGGTCTCCGCCCATCAATACTTTCACGCCAACTTGGCCCCACACATCTTGACTTTTTTTGAAGTATATTTTGTGACAATGCAATCATGCATGTTGTCGATAGCACATCCCATATTCAAGCGGGAACATGTGCTGCCAACAATAATGCTTTTTATGTTGCCCTAACGCTCCAATCAGATGGCAAACAAGAGAGTCACTCGTTGACGGGCAGCATGGGACCGATCCGGGACAGGGAGATTAGTTCCTTTTTAAACATCAGATGCTTTTCCTCTCATTGGAGATAAGCCACCAACTGGTGTCTGGCAGCGGCTTTCTTCCTTCATCTCATTTATAAACACATGCATGCTTTTTCGAATCCAATGTGCATGATAATGGGGAGTGATCATCATCAGCTGAAAGCTGCTTAGGCCAACAGCGTCATGGCTTCCACTGTAGCACTGTGATTCAATGGATTCAAAAAGATCCTCTAGGATGTTTATGGGATCCTCCTGGGATACCACTAGGGTTGTCAGCATTTTTTAGGTCAATTAGAATGTTACACATCACTTTAAGCTTGGAATGTCTGATAGAACCCTTGAAAACTAACTGCAACACAAGGCTGAGCACATTCTAAAGCATCATGAAGAAGTTGCAGCAGACTTCACAAATTTCCTGTGACCATTTGACGATATGTACATGGCATTCACATACATATACTGAAATAATGGCTATTCAGTGATTGTCAGCAGCGGTCACATGGCCGTTTCACCAAAGCAGGACGCACAGAAACCAGTGTTTGAGTAGGAAAGCACTGGAATAGAAACAGCCAGGGGATTAGAAGAGAGAGTAAAGAATTTTTTAATATATAAAGCAATCTGCATGTTTGTTTGTTTTTGTTATATAAAAAAAAAAAAAAAAGGTGATGTCCAAAAATATCCTTGGCTTCAGGACAAACAAAACATGACTTGGAAGGCTGAAAATGACTAAACCGCCAAATGCCAGAACAAATGAGAGGAAGAATTGAGCACCCATCACAGGCGGATCACCTCCACATTGTGAGGGATTTAACCTTTTTACGCAATTTCTTTTATCTTATTCAAAGTGAAGTCATAGTAAGTGTATAGTCTCAGCTACAGCCTGCGCTCAGTCAATGAAAGGAGGAAGAAGAAGGGCAGGGGAGAGAAAAAGAGAAGAAATCAATAAACCACAAAGGCACTTTTATCACTAACAATGTCACTTTTTATATTGAGACCGGACAGAAAAAAGGAAATCCTAGCCGTCACTTATACTTATATTTAGATTGACCTGAAAAAAAGAATAAATAAAAAAAAAAAAAAAAGAAAGAAGAAGAATGACCTATAAAGCTGTTTTTCTGCGACACAATGTAATTATTTTTTTCTGAATACATTACTTTTTGTATATTTAATAATGCAAGTAAAGTATGCTGCAATGTATAAATATCCACCAAAGAAGCCCTAAGGGGTACTTTGCACGTTGCGACATCGCTACTGCGATATCGTCGGGGTCAAATCTAAATTGAGGCACATCCGGCACCGGTAACGACGTCACAACGTGTAAAGCCTAGGAGAGAAGATGAACGCGCGTGAAACAGTCAAAAATCATCGATCAGGGTCAACTCGTTCATTTTCATAATGTCGGTGCGTCCGCAGGTACGATGTTGTTTGTCGTTCCTGCAGCTGCACACATCGCTGTGTGTGAAGCCGCAGGACCGACAAACATCTCCTTACTTGTGCCCGCCGTCCACCGGCAATGCGGAATGGAGAAGGTGGGCGGGATGTTTATATCCCGCTCATCTCCGCCCCTCTGCTTCTATTCGACGGCTGCCGTGTGACGCCGCACGACACGCCCCCTTAGGAAGGTGGGTCGCCGGCCAGAGCGATGTCGCAGGGCAGGTAAGTGCGTGTAAAGCTGCCGTAGCGATAATGTTCGCTACGGCAGCTATTACAAGATATCGCATGTGCGACGGGGGCGGGTACTATCGCGCTCTGCATCGCTATCATCGGCTATGTTCACACAGGGCTTTTTTTGGTAAGTTTTTTTTTTCCTGACCAAAACCTGATCTTGTGGCAGGAAATCTCCTTTTAATCATCTGCATTTTTGGTGCGTTTTTTAGTGGCGTTTTTTTTCGGTTGTATCAATGAAAAAATGTTGCAAAAACGCTGCAAAGAATAGACATGCTCACTCTCTGAAATCTGCAGCAAAAACGGAGGTATTTCACAAAACTGTCAGGAAAAAAATCTGCAGGTGTTTGTGTGTGTGTGTGCGCATGAGATTTCAGAAATCTTCAGACTTTGCTGGGACTGTAAAAAGCAGCTTTTTATTAGCATGGATTTGCATAAAACCAAGGTAAATCTGCAGCTAAAAAAAACCCTGTGTGAAGATACCTTTTTAGATGTATTTGCCCTGTTAGGGTATGTGGTAAAGATTAGGAGGGAGCCACAACCTGGCAATGGTAATCACGTAATGTTAGGCTATGTGCGTACATTTAGTATTTGGTGCAGAAATAATTTTCTGCATCAAATCTGCACCTGCTGGTACAAACATACCAAAAGCATGAGTTTTTTATGCTTTTTTTTGCCATGTGTTTTTCTTAATGAAGTCAAATGAGTGGAAGGGCTAAAAAAAACGCAGGCAAAAACTCACCAATAACATGCTGCAGATTATTTTCTCCACCAAATCTGCATGGAAAAAATAATAAGCACTTCAGGATTCTGATGGTCTTTTCTGGTATACAGATAGGCATGCAGATTTATGACAAATCTGCACCAAACACGCACTATGTGCACACAGCCTTACACTTCCTCTGCCCAGCTTCCAATATCCAGTGTTTCATCCGTTCTGCTGGGAGATGGACCGGTGGCATTTAGGCACTAGGGTCCAGTAACATGACGTCGTCTTTCAGCTACCTCCAAAAGAATATAAGGGCATAAAGAGTAGAAATAATGATAAATAACCTACTATTATCAGGATACTCCTGCGCACAGATGCTTCTGTTTGCCTTTTACAGTCTAGTTGTCATGATCCAGGACCGGTATTCTCCGGTCCAGTTTCCCAGACCAGGCCTGGACATGTCAGGGGTTAACTCCCATCAGCCTCGTTCTGGTTTCAGGAGACACTATATCTGGCCTCTGCACTTGCATTCCTGTGCTGGTTATAGTTTTGCTCTGCAGCCTGTGACTGGCTCTGGTGAGCTTTAATGTTTGATCTGACTCCTTGTTACCGTGCCCTGACCTGCACCCTCCCCCATTCGTCTGCCTGTCCCTGACTTGCCACTCCTGTCTGTTTGTATTTCCCTCTGCATACCTGATCTCCCGGACTCTGACTCGGTTCTGTTTTCTGACTTTATATTGATCCTCCCTTTGCTGTGACTTGACTCTCATGGCTAGACCCTGGCTTTTTGACTACTCTATTGCCCCCTGGTGGTTCGCCTGTTAACTGCCTGCTGAAGTTACTCTGCTGTACTTCAGTCTCCTTTCTGTTAGGCTAGCGCCACACATCCGTGCCTCCGGTACGTGTTTGCCATTTTTTACACGTACCGGCGGCACGGAGACACGTACAGCAATGCTACCCTATGGTAGCAGGCACACACACGTAAAACCACACGGAACGTGTGTCCGTGTGCGTTTGTACGTGTGTGCGTTTTTCAAAGCGCTGACATGTCCGTTTTTTAACCGGCAGCACGGGTGTCACACGGCCCGCACCCGTACCACACGGGTGTAGTGTGGATGCGGTCCCGTGTGACACGCGCCGGAGAAAACACACATGTCAGTCAAAAAAAAAACAAAACATTAACTCACCTTCTCCAGCCCTCCTGTCTCTGCCGCTGCTGCCTCTTGCTGCCGACCGCCGCTCATTATTCTCATTGAATATGCACTTCACTGCCTGGCAGCAGCAGCAGCGGGGAGACGGGAGGGCTGGAGACCGAGGATCAGCACCACGGACAGCAGCGCGGACATCAGGAAGGACCAGGTGAGTATAATAATTACCGGTTCTACGTGTGCTATCGCGGATAGCACACGTAGAACACACGTGTCACGCACGTACCAGAGACACGTACTTACCTGCACGCAACACGCAGGGAAAATACGTGTCTCTCGGCACGTGCGTGAATTTCACGTGAGTGTGGCAGAAGCCTTACAGTGTTACTTTGACTCTCCTTCACTACTCTGCTGCCACCTAGTGGCAATACGCTGTACTACGTCTTACTAGCCCTTTGTACAGTGTAACACTATTGCTAAATGGGTTGTGGTGCTACCAAGAAGCATGACCTGGGTGGTCTGCACCTCCTTTATAGTAATCATGGGTGGTGTAATGTGGAGAGACACTGATCACACAAAAAGAAGGACCCATATAGAGAGGGGTAGGTAAATGGAGTACATCAGAAGCTCTGCCTTAATATCCAAGAGCCTGAAAATGATCTTTACAAATGCTTACATTATGGAAAAAAACAGATTTGGTAATAAAAGAAAAATAGACAAGAAACAAAAATATAAATAAAATATACTGAACTGTGTCTCAAATTGGCCTTAAGTGCTGCAACAATTAAAATGTTAGGGTAAAAAAAATAAACAAACAGCAGGTAAAGAACAACAAAAGGTTGTCTCACCCGCATTTAAACAAACACTATGAACAAGAGCTATAAAAATAAACCGCAAACACACGAGGATGAAGATAATTAAACTGCTGGTGATGAAAACGTCTATTCATTGGGATTAAATAGAAGGATCTCTGAAAACATTGTGTGCCCGTGCGGTGCACTGAATCAGAGGTCATGGGATCGCTGGGGCTGTTGATGGTCAGGAGGGCAGCCGGCATTGTTTACAAGTAAACACATCTGATTGACAGCTCATTTTCAGTCCCTGGACTCTAATGTTTCCATAAGCTGCTATTCAATACCCCTGCTGTAAACGCAACCACTGTACTATCTCTCTAATGTACTGAATGTTAGAGAGGAGCGAACCTAGAAAAGATTAAGTGGATCCAAGTAACTTCATCCACAAGTATCAAAATAGAGTCATCACCGGAGCCCAAAGCTTGTCACTCGCCGCGAGAAGAAATATCCTCCCCGACACTATGGAAAATGCGGGGAAGTTGTATAGATAGGTATACGGAAACTTCACTTAAGGATACTTTACACACTGCGATATCGGTACAGATATCGCTAGTGTGGATACCTGCCCCCATCTGTTGTGCGACACGGGCAATTCGCTGCCCGTGCCGCACAACATTGCCCAGACATGTCACACATACTTACCTGCCCGGCGACGTCGCTGACCGGCGAACCGCCTCCTTTCTAAGGGGGCGGTTCGTTCAGCGTCACAGCGACGTCACTGAACCGCCGCCCAATAGAAGCGAAGGGGCGGAGATGAGCGGGACGAACATCCCGCCCACCTCCTTCCTTCCGCATTGGGGCCGGCGGTAGGTAAGGAGAGCTTCATCGTTCCTGCGGTGTCACACGGAGCGATGTGTGCTGCCGCAGGAACGACGAACAACTTCGCTACTGCTGCAGTAACGATTTTTGAGAATGGACCCCCATGTCACCGATGAGCGATTTTGCACATTTTTGCAACGATGCAAAATCGCTCATAGGTGTCACACGCAACGGCATCGCTAATGCGGCCGGATGTGCGTCATCAATTCCGTGACCCCAACGAGTTCGCATTAGCGATGTCGTAGCGTGTAAAGCCCCCTTTATTGGCATCAAAGTGCAGCAATTTCCTAAGCGCTAAAATTCTGACCTAATGTTTTTTAAAATTGGGACTTCTGGTAATGAACCAAAATGCATTAAATTCTATACTCCCAAATCTGAACCAAAATTTGAAATTGGACAAGCCAGATAAACCACGCTCCTGGGCTGCCCCGATAAACCACGCTCCTGGGCTGCCCCGATAAACCACGCTCCTGGGCTGCCCGATAAACCACGCTCCTGGGCTGCCCCGATAAACCACGCTCCTGGGCTGCCCCGATAAACCACGCTCCTGGGCTGCCCCGATAAACCACGCTCCTGGGCTGCCCCGATAAACCACGCTCCTGGGCTGCCCCGATAAACCACGCTCCTGGGCTGCCCCGATAAACCACGCTCCTGGGCTGCCCCGATAAACCACGCTCCTGGGCTGCCCCGATAAACCTCGCTCCTGGGCTGCCCCGATAAACCTCGCTCCTGTGCTGCTCCGATAAACCTTGCTCCTGTGTTTTTTAATTGTTGGTGACTCTAGTGCAAAAAGTTAAACTGTCTATCATCTGGTAAAAACGAATTAACAAATGTGGACCAGTTTGGGTGTCCATAATAAAAAGGGATATTAATGATAGATGCCAATACAATAATATTTGAGAGTCAGGAGCAGCGTAAGCTTTATAATTCCGGGGGGGGGGGGGGGGGGGAGGAGGAGGGAACAAACCTATTGTGTGACCATCAACATTTGCGATGGCCTGCTGCTTTCAGTGAACACATGACTTGTACCCACTTCTATTCACTCAACAGATTCCATATGGCGTATGAAAAAGACAATTTACACATACTCTAGTAGGAATGTCCTATTTGGGAGACCCTCAACGAGCCAAAGCTGCTAAAAATTGTCTCTTCAAGAGGACTCTACATAATCATGTATTTAAAATTTGCCCATTATGTTGATTGGACAAGGATATTAGTAGAATTGAGCTAAAAGGTTTGGAGGAAAATTGTCCAGCAGCCATGTCAGTAGCCTGTTGGCTACCGGCTATCATTTGCCAGCATCTTCAGTGTCTCTTCTGATTTGCAGGCCCAGTGCAAAATTATTGTAGTGGTACAAGTGGGTCACACGGGCCTACTTTCCAGAAGAGAAGCCTGGGATCACCAGCAGGTAGGACAAACTACCGACATATTCATTAAATCTTGGTCTTGAAAATCTTTTTGGGCAACACTACTACTGAGCTCTTCTTGAGGACTAAGAAAATGGTGTTGGTTCCCTATTAGGTAGCTGCCTCGTAGGTCAACATATGTCCCATTATGAACCTGTTATACATCAATTTTAGCCAAGCCAGAGGACACATATTTGCAGATGACGCATTTTTGGTTTGGTTGGGGTTTGGTTGAATGGGTGAAATGCCTTGAAGAGACTCCTGGGAGAAACAGTTTCTCCTTGTAGAGGTCCAGCCGGTGTAGAGTCTTACCGGCAATGCTCCCTGGAATAGGTATGCAAGAAGGAAGATGGAGCATGCAATGATACACATCTCTTGTAGTATCCACAGCAGGAGAAATGCCACTTTCCCCAGCGATGAAAGAGGATTGCTGATTATTTCAGCTGTTCTATAGGGCAAACTTTTAAACTATACCATACACCAGTATATTCATAATGGTTGGGTTTTTGTTTTGGATTTAGATGCCTTACTTGAAAAGAGTAGGGCACTACTTCATCACATCCAACATGTAGCTATTAGATTTCATTTCATCTATGGGACATTGATGGAAGTCATTTCTTACAGATGAGTTTTACGCATTTTAAAAAGGATAATACGAACAGACGGACCATCCAATTTAGTAGAGTGCACTTCTCTACCACTGTCCGTTCCCCTTGAAGAAGATTTCCCAGGCTAAGATGACCTAAATAATCAACTACAAAAAACAGTTCCAAGAAATGGTGACAACATGAAGGGAGTAAAAGGGAAAAGTTATAAATAGCTGCTTTGTAAAGGCCTTCGAATTCTTTCCATGCTCACCAGCAAGTGTATAATCCATATCAAATCCAAAGCACTTGATCTTTTCCATGGCGAGACTTCTATTCACAAAGACCCTGGAGGACAAGAAAAGAAAATTACACATGAGAGATGAGTGGGAACAGCGATATGACCTTAAATATTGCCTGAAGGCAACTAGATACCCAGATATGATTTCCTACAGAGGTCACATTTACTTAAAGATGCACCCAAGATGGGGACACAGCCTTGTAGAAGGCAGCTTTGCACCAAATGATACAAGCTCTGGTTTTCTGCAGAGAAACCAGACAGTTCTCTCTAGACATGCAATCACATAGTGGCATCCATCTATTGATAATTATTGTTTGAAAAAGACCATCATTTCTAATCCTGACAATAAAAGGCAACAACTTTGTCATTTCCAACAATTGTTCTAAGGAAACACAGGGCACTGCTCAGCAACAAATGTACCTTATTGGAGCAGCCGTACACATTTAGCATGTTGCTGTGGGTTTTTTCAACTATCCAAGTGATTTGGCAGGATCTTGCTGCTGCATACCATGGTGCTCATTCTTAGGTAAAGAACCATCCAAAAATAATATATGGGAGAAACGAAGGCACACGGCGGTTGTTGCTGTGCAGAAATACTTATATTCACAGGTGGTTACAAGCTGTGGCAGCGGGGAAATAAAAGACACAACAACACGTCAGACGGCCGTTTCGCATTCTCTCTCAGTGCTTCGACGGGTCTCACCCGTCTAAGTTACACCCGTTGAAGCATTGAGAGAGAGTGCGAAACGGCCGTCGTCTGACGTGTTGTTCTGTCTTTCCCCTCCCCGCTGCCATAACATGTAACCTCCACCTGTGAAAAAAAGTTTTTTTTGCACAGCAAGAACCGATGAGTGCCTTCGTTTCTCCCATATATTAACTTTGTCATTTCCAGTGACTGTTCGGAATAAACCATCATCGATCAATATGAGGAATAACATTTCTGTCCATTATATGACTTGTGTATTGCATCTTTCACCAGTTTTATCTTCAGTAGGCCTGCGCTCTAATTTTCAGTTATCTCTGAGCTAGTGGGTGGCGACTAGCTCCTATAATGAGTCCTATACACAGCACAGAGACATGAAGGACTCCTGCTCTGCACACAGAACAGCAGTACTGAGCAGTGTAGCTGTACAGCCACCTTTGGAAATGAAATAAAATACTTACTAGAAAGCAGAAGCACGATCAATGTCTCCCTCTCCCAGTTTCTGAAAACAATGTGTGAGAATACAGTAGGAGGCCATGGCCAAATTCCAAAGCACATAATGTTGCATCCCCTTCCCCGCCGCTGGTGTCACTTCACTGGTGTCACTCCACTCCCCTTTGTTGTTTTATGTCACAGTTAGAAGCTTCAGAGGAGAAAAAAGCAGAACCAATGTGGTGCTCATCACCCAGGATACAGAAGATCTTCTGAAAGGGCAATGATACAAGAAACTGTAGTATGTAAAGGGAACCTGTCACCATATTTTCATGTACGAACTAAGACTACCACCTTCAGCAGCGCCTTCAGAAGATGGCAATACTACTTTAAATGCTGCAGGGGGGTTCTTTGTAAAAATGTTCTTTTCTGACAAGGAGACTTAAAAGAAAAGAAGGAAAAGGGGACCACCAATGATCACAAAGTGAGAAAAAAGATTACAAAAAGGAACTAGGCTCGCCAATGGCAAACTCACGTGACACAAAAGGTCAAAGGAAAAAGATCTTCAGAATTTGCTACAATTCATGTGTTTTCAAGACAGGCAAAGATTATACAGCATGAATCCCTCATGTCCGTGTGTGCTATTTATGGGAGACATCATAGCAGAAGGATCTACGGTAAGTATATCAGTATGCAAACTTGTGGCTAACCAGCGTAGTTCTATCAAAAAGGGCTTATAAATGATTGCAACTTCCTGCCCCTAGTCAGAGTAGGGTGCAGCTCTGGAGCACAATCTGCTGCTCTAACAAGTGAAATAAACAGATAACTACAGTATATACATAGGGGTCAACCTGTAAGTGCTCAGACCATATGCCACAGACTGCATCAAATTGGTTCTGCATGGCTGTCATCCCAGACGGAAGCCTCTTCTAAAGATGATGCACAAGAAAGCCTGCAAAGAGTTTGCTGAAGACAAGCAGACTAAGGACATGGATAACTGGACCCATGTGATGTGGTCTAAAGGAGACCAAGATAAACTTATTTGGTTCAGATGGTGTCAAAAGTGTGTGGTGGCAACCAGATGAGAAGTACAAAGACAAGTGTGTCCTGCCTACAGTCAAGCATGGTGGTGGGAGTGTCACAATTTGTGGCTGCATGAGTGCTGCCGTCTGTGGGGAGCTACAGTTCATTGAGGGAACCATGAATGCCAACATGTACTGTGACATATGAAGAAGAGCATGATCCCCTCCCATTTGAAAACTTGGCCAAAGGACCGTATTCCAATACGATAATGACCAAAACCCTATTGAGCATTTGTGGGGCCTCCTCAAATGGAAGTTGAAGGAACTCAAAGTCTCTACCATCCACCAGCTCTGTGATGTCGTCATGGAGGATGGACGAGGATGCCAGCGCCTCATGTGAAGCTCTAGTGACCTCCATGCCCAAAAGAGTTAAGGCAGTGCTGGAAAATAACGGTGTCCACACAAAGTATTGACACTTTGGGCACAATTTGCCAATTTTCACTTAGGGGTGTACTCATTTTTGTTTCTATCAATTTAGCAATTATTCGCTGTGTTGTGGAGTTAGAGATTCAAGAGAGTAGAGAAAGTGCTCAGTCTACACCGCCATGGGAAGCCAATATCAAAAGGATCCAGGACACAACAAAACGGAGCAATCTGTTTTTTTCTTCAATGTGTTTCGAAGCTGCCTTGCTTCTTCATCAGGAAAATAATCACGATGCGGTAAGACAGTCACATCAGGCTAATAAAAGTTTAACATTTGAATTTGAGAGCCAAACAGAGCACATGACATGTCGGAGGTAAAAGAGGTTGGTCTAAAAAAAAAAAAAAAAAGGAAATTTGGAGTATTCTATTACAAACTGCTTTTGGGTAAAAGTGATCAATTGAGAATGAGAAAGAAAAAATATGTATGTAAAATAGAAAGAAAAATGTAATAAAAAAAAAAAAAAAAAAGAACAACGAACTTGTGTGATTTATGTGGTAAGTGCAAAGAAGTGAGTCAAATGAAACGAGTAGGGATGCGAAAGATGTGTTGAATCAGTTGAAGGACCATGTTAAAACCTTTTCTTGATCTGTTTGATTCATTCGAAGACACAGAGTTAAAGGTTATGCTAACGGTTTGTGTGTGCAGATATAGGGTAGGACTGAAAAACCCTGGAGAAAGGGTTACTTGGTATAGATTAAGAGTGCAGTGAGATCGGTTTGGAAAGAGCGACGTCAAACCGTGAAGTACCTGTGGGAAAATAGGGTAGTAGAGCGGGGCTTCCCCCAACTACTTCAGAGTAGCCTGCGGCCAGTGGTAAATGGAGGTATATATACTGGTCAAAAAAATAAAGGGAATACCGAAATACAAAATCCGTGTTTAAAGTGTTCCCATTATTTTTTTAGAGCAGTATATATATATATATATATATATATATATATATATATATATATATATATATATATATATATATATATATATATATATATATATATATATATATATATATATATATATATATATATATATATATATACATATATACACACACACACACACACACACACACACACACACACAGAGCTTCATCCACACAGAAGAGTTTACACGAGCAGCTTTCTTTCCATGAGATCGGCCACTGGCTTTGTAATAGATATGAGAAGAATGCTTGGCACACAGAGTACATAGGTGCGGGGTGATGCAAGAACGGCAATGCCCTTCATTTAAATCCAAGGAAACACTGCAGACATTTGCTAAAAAGGGGAAGGGTGACAGGGCACTTTTAGGAAGGATTCAGAGCAAGGTGAACAATCCTTCCCGTTGTTTGGAGCCATTTTTTACATTCTGCTGTTGGTTGTTTTTTTTTCCTCCTCTTCTTGGCAAACCAAGCTTATACTGTTTCTTCTTACATATGCTTTTGGATCTACAATACCACATTTTTCCCACCTCTGTGGAAAGGGGAGGAGAAGGAACCTTGTGATTTTATTTTTTAATACTTCACAAAAAATATGTCAGTTGCATTTTATATAGTTTATAGTCCTTCTGGGAGACTTGACTCTGCGATTGCTTGGTCAATTGTACTACACACGGAGTTTGATAGATCATTAGTATTATTTACTGCTGTGCTAATTTAGGCCACAGGCTGGGCCACATGGGAGGATCAAGAGGTTGGTGATAGGGTTTTCAAAATGGCTACGTTCACACAGTTTTTTTTTTTACATCAGGCACAATCCGTAAAAAAAACAACGGATAAAACGGATCCAGCGCCGGATCTGTTTTAATTCCATTGATTTGTATTTGTGCCTGCCTTGCGTTGCATCCGGCTTTTGACGGATCTGGCGTAATTGCTCAATGAAGCGGCCGGATGGAACGTCTCATTGAACGTTTTTTGTCTCGGAAAACAAACAAACCGTATTGCGCCGGATCCGGCGTGATTTACAATGGAAGCCTATGGACGCTAGATCCGGCGCGATGCAGCAAAACACTGATGCGGCCGCAAACGGAGCATGCTCCAATTTATAGAAAAAAAAAACAGATCCAGCAAAAAAACGGACGAAACGGATGCAAAAAAACGGATGCGCCAGATCCGTTTTTTGACAGATCAGGTATACCGGATCCATTAAAAAAAAAAAAGAAGGATCAGGCGCATCAGTCTTTGCATATTCTGCGCCGGATCCGTTGCATCAGGCACACGCCAGATTGTGCCTGATGCCAAAAAACTGATGTGTGAACGTAGCCTAAGCCCCTGGGTGTGATTGTAACCCATTGCCCCAGACACCAAATGGCTGAAAACAAGGTTTGGGCAATTAATTTTATCATGGTGCCACATTAAAGGCCATGACTATTATGGAGGGCAGATTCAATAGGCTGAAATTCATTCTGCTCATTATTAAATATTAGCATATTAATTAGAATTTGTATTTAATATATCACATAATATTAAGCAGGATTAAAAGGGGTTGGACAAGCCTTTCTCCTTCCTCTTGTTCGCCCCTGTAAAAATAAATGACCCTATACTCACCCATGGTGTCAGTGATGTCTAAAAAGCCCAAGTGACATTTGTATGACACGCAGGCCCCACGACCAATCAGCACCGACTCCCTTCTCTCCGCTTTTGGACATTTGAGTAGGAAGTCAGCGCAGCGCTCACATCCTGCTAAAATGTCCTAATGCGAGGAGACAGACGCTGGCGCTGATTGTTATGACACGTGAGCCTGCAACAAATGTCACGTGGGCCCCAGCAACAAGCCTTAGAAATGACTTGAACTGCGACTTCATGTAGCCCCTCTATATACACACACACACACACACACATATATATACACCACAAGCGCGCGCACACACACACACACACACACACACACACACACACACAGTGTTCCAAATTATTATGCAAAAAATATTTCATATTTTCCCAAATTAGCTTTATGAATTGCAGTCATTGTTATTTTCCAGTCATCTGCTATTCGAGTATAATTGAAATGTTTTTGATCAAACTGCCCATGAAAACAGTACATTATTAAACATAATAAACACTCAAAATGCATGTTCCAAATTATTATGCACAGCAGAGTTTTCAACCTTTTCATTTTTATTTTGAAAAACAAAATGGTCAATTGTGAAATTCTAAGGATTATCAGCTTATTACAAAATGAAATCAAACAGTTTTCAAGACAAAACTTAATTCTAGGTGATGTTACATTTGCACATAGGACCTTTTGTTTGAAAGAAGCTTCTGAACTCTCTCGCCCATTGATTTTGTCAGTTTTTGGATGGTTTGTGCTTCAATTGTTTTGCATGTGGACAGAATACCCTCCCAGAGCTGTTTCTTGATGTCAATTGCCTCCCGCCATCATAGACACTCCTTTTGATGATGCTCCAGTGGTTCTCAATGGGGTTGAGGTCAGGGGAACATTGTGGCCACACCATAAGTTTGTCCTCTTTTATGTCCATAGCAGCCAGAGATGCAGATGTGTTATTTGCAGCATGAGACGGTGCAATATCATGCATGAAAATGATCTTGCTGCGGAATGCACGGTTCTTCCTCCTGAACCATGGCAGGTAGTGCTGTTTTAGAAACTCCACATAGATTATGGAGTTCATCTTTACCCCTTCAGGGATCCTAAAGAGGCCGACAATCTCTCTCCCCATGATTCCAGCGCAAAACATTACTCCACCTCCTCCTTGTTCGCGCCTTAGCAGTGTTTTCATGGGGTGTCCATCAACCAGCCATCCTCCACTCCATCCATCTGGACCATCGAGCGTTGCATGGCACTCATCGGTGAACAAAACAGTTTGGAAGTCAGTCTTCATGTATCATTTGGCCACTGGAGCAGTTTCTGCTTGTGTGCAGTGGATAGAGGTGGTCGACAGGATGGCTTACGCACAGCTGCAAACCTCTGAAGGACCCTGCATCTTATTGTTCGGGGGACGTTGGAGGCACCAGCAGCTTCAAAAACTTTTCTGCTGCTATGACAAGGCATTATAGCAGCTGCTCTTCTAACCTGACGCAATTGCCTGTTGGAAAGAGTCCTCAATTTCTCCTTATGAGCACGCACGTGTGTGCTGTGAATCAGCTACATACTTCTTGATGTGCGATGATCACGATGAAGTGTCTTGGTAATGTTGATTGTAGTCATGCCTTGACCTAAATACTCCACAATTTGTTGCTTCTCAGCAGCCGACACATCCTTTTTCTTTCCCATTTTGGCCAAAAACGTAGGCTGCTTAATAATGTGGAACAGCCTTCTTAAGTAGTCTTGCCTTTATTTGGACACACCTTCCAAACTAATTTGCACAGGTATCTGCAATTGCTGTCAGTGATATAAAGAGCCCTAATACACATCACTATCAGTGAGTTTAAAAAATTTCTAACCTTATCACTCCTAAACTCTTTTTGCATATATTTTATAATATATATATTTATTTAAGCCTCGGTTTGCGGGCAGGACTGGACAGTCAGAAGGCTGGATGTGGCCCACAGGCCACACTTTGCCCACGGCCACTGAAATCATTTAGCATGCAGCTGTAAGCCAGTGATTCAACAATCAGCAATCAGTGAATCAGTGCAAGCTTAAGAACAACTAAAAACTTTTAACTTTTTAGAAGAGTGGGTCTCGAGTCCCTCTCTGGTCTTTCAAACTGTGGGGGAATGGGGTGCTTTATTTATCCTCAAGGAGTGAGCAGTGGAAAGTCTGTGGATCCAAGCACACACTGGAGATGTGACATTTGCAAATAGATTAAAAGCTGGACACAAATCTATTTCATGTTTGTACTTTACAGAAATGCAGATTACACTAAATCTAATGGAAATGACTACACACAATGTTACAGCTGTCACCAACCGGTTATAAAACAACCCAGCGACCGTCAGGACATGTGCAGCTAAGGCTAGGTTCACATTTCCGTTGTTTTGCATCAGTCACATGCGTTGCTTGACGCTTGTGACTGATGCGTTGTACAACGGGTGACAAGAATTGAAATTCATTGTCACAGGAAAGCGGATTCTGTTGTAAAAACTAGTGATCGTTCACAATAGCCTTCTGTGAATGATCAGCTGATCGCTCACAGACGGCGGCCGCTGGGAGATCAGCTGATCGCTCACAGACGGCGGCCGCTGGGAGATCAGCTGATCGCTCACAGACGGCGGCCGCTGGGAGATCAGCTGATCGCTCACAGACGGCGGCCGCTGGGAGATCAGCTGATCGCTCACAGACGGCGGCCGCTGGGAGATCAGCTGATCGCTCACAGACGGCGGCCGCTGGGAGATCAGCTGATCGCTCACAGACGGCGGCCGCTGGGAGATCAGCTGATCGCTCACAGACGGCGGCCGCTGGGAGATCAGCTGATCGCTCACAGACGGCGGCCGCTGGGAGATCAGCTGATCGCTCACAGACGGCGGCCGCTGGGAGATCAGCTGATCGCTCACAGACGGCGGCCGCTGGGAGATCAGCTGATCGCTCACAGACGGCGGCCGCTGGGAGATCAGCTGATCGATCGCTCACAGACGGCGGCCGCTGGGAGATCAGCTGATCGCTCACAGACGGCGGCCGCTGGGAGATCAGCTGATTGGTCGGCCGTTGAGAGAAAACATGCACAGCGAAATCAAAAGGATACAAGCTGCGTTCCTGCCACCTGGTCAGTCGTTCCACGACTGAACAGTCGGGCGGCGGATGCAACGCAGCATCATCAGTCACAATCCGCCGCTCATACACGTCTATGTGAAACAATGGAATCCGCCAAACGGATTGCGTTGTTTATCAGAGCGGCGGATTGTGACTGATAATAAACAATGGAAATGTGAACCTAGCCTTAACGAATGCAGTGGTGAACGGGTCTTATTTACACATTTCATAAAAGCAGCTCTACTGTAACACTAAATTAGGTCTTAAAAAGGAACTTGTATTTGGCAGCACAGGAGTCCAGTGGGCGGTTGTAGTCAGTAATTCACAGATTTTCCATTAGGATTGTGCACAGCAATTTCTACTGGACTCCTAAGCCTAATGTGTGCATGGATTTAGGTGAGTAAATTACAATCTATATACTGAATCTTTTCCCACCAAACTGTCGTTCTGCTCTGCTTCTTTTGCTCTATATACGGTGCGGTCTACAGATGGAACGTTACATCCAACGTGACAGGTTCCATTTGAAACTAGTTTAGGATGGCAGAAATACAAATTTGTCATTAGCGATAAATATTTGTTATGGCCAACTATTAGCGGTGAGGGAGCACTACCATGCTTGGGTGCTCAGTACTCTTAACCAGCAGACTTGGGCTTGGATGGCCTCGACTCATTTACGGAGTATAATGGAAGTCAAAGGGGAACTCAAACATTTTTCCCGGAAAAATGCTTGAGCACTCTATTGACTTCCACTATACTCGGTACACAAGTCAAGCCCGTCTGAGTGCAAGACTGCTGGTTATGAGTACCGAGCTCAGTAATGCTCCCTCATCACTAGTGACCATTTCAGAATTATTTTTTTTCTTGTCCTGCTTTTCAATCTTTATCATGAATTCAATCTCTAATCAAAAGTTGGCTGTAATATTCATTTCAACAGAAACCAGGAAGCTGAGGTGTGGGAAGTATATTGATGGCGTACTAAAGCAAACATACCTGTTCGTACACCCTCTTGTGACATAAAAGGGAACACAAGTCTTCAGTGACTTTTTACTTCTGACTAATAAGATCCTGCAGACTCCATTTATTACTCAGGGAAAGACGATCACTGGAGGCCACTTTTTCACCTTCCTCCGTCACACAGGCAGGCACACCTTAACCAGCTGAGCCACGTGAGGACTGAACGAAAATAGCCACCGAATGTCAGCTTCTCAGGCACAAGTGACAAAAACAGTGAGTCACGAAAGATGTTGGGGTCCCCTATGGTCACATCTGAATAATTTGGTTTTAACTGACGTTCAAAAGGCTGACTGGTTCGGAAAAATAAATAAAAATGATACTCATAGGCACCACAAAAGCTCCAATTCTGACATCTTTTTACTTCCCGCTGATCTATAATTCCTGGATCCATCGTGACAAACCAAAAATGGCAGAAAATGCCATCTCAGCCCATCACGGACCAAGGCAGGTCACCGCTGGACCAGGCAGGAAAGACCAGTGTGGACCGGGCACACGTTGCAAGAGGAGTCCAGGGGATTGGTAAATGAAAGCATTATTTCTTTTATTTTTCATTTTTAAGCAGTCCATTTTTTTCCATTAGACAACCCCAGTAAACCATAACCCCTCTAAAGCCACAGGGGCCCGTGCTCCCACCAACTCTTCACCCGTGAGATTTGATGATCCACCACGCTCAACCAAGTCATAGAAAATAGGAAAAAGTAGGCTAAGAAAAAAAGAAGTCCCAAAATATGAAGGTATCCATTATCCTGAGGATAGGGCTCTACAAAGCAAGTTTCCAACCAAGCTTTAGGAGGATTGATGTCCGGGTCACAGGGCATCCCAGTGAATAGACCCCCAACAATCAGGAAGTTATCCCCTATACTGTGGATAGGGAATAACTTAATATTTTGAGACAAATCTTTTAGAGTTTTTCCAAAATTCAAGGCAGTACCCCCCCTCACAGCTATGTAGAGTACTGCATATATGAATTGAACACCATGACACTTACTGCAGTAAAAGGGCCACATCGCTCCACCTACAATCTGCAATTCAGTGGGTTCAAGTAATATGGACTCAATGTCACGGGGGTGTCACAGGTGACAGACAGTCATGTGGTTACTGGCAATAGAAAGTCACAGCGTTTGCTGTGCAAAATGCTCCCTGATTTTCTATCGTTTCTGCTGTCAGTATTCATTGTAATAGGTGGCTTTCTTGCTGGATTTTCCATCTATTCCCCTTTAGGGCCCAGCGAAGCCCTCCTTCCCTTCAGCTGCTAATTATTAGTATTCCCCTTGTGGTAAAATACTCTCATCTTCCCTGGACTGGTGCTGGTGATATTATGCAATTCATTCAAGCTCTGGTTGCAAGCAGGAGGCTTTTACTCATCTGTGGTATCGTTGCTGAACTTCTGCCTGTGTCATCTGTGGATCATGCTTTTTCCTACCTGTGTGTCCTCCTTGTGTCTTCCTTTAACGTTTATTGGGGTTGACGAAGAGCTCATCCCACCCATTCCCCATTTAGGGTCCAGCACTAGGCATACCAAGGGTCAGATATCCATATCGGCGCATAGGTGTGGAACCTATGTAGAGTGGGGAGGGACGGCAGGGACCTGCAGAAGGTTTGGTCATGGGTCACCATCTTCCCCTTTCCTAGACGCAGGGGTCCCCTTTCCTTTCGCATTTGCGTGGTACTTCCCCGTACCTAGTGTGACACTTAATGATCACACATCTATGGCCAGTCAGCTCTTGAATTGGGCCGATTTGCAATACTGGACAGAGCCACAGGAACAAAGAGCGCTGCGACACTTACTGCAGTTAAAGGGCTGCATCGCTCCACCGACAATCAGTGGGTTCAAGTACCATGGACCCCCAATGGTCACTCATCTATGGCCAGTCAGGTTAAAAGTAGAAAACATACGAGGATGATTCACCAGAGGTGTCACCTATATCCATTTTGAAAAACACATTCCTTATTGTCAAGTATGAAATGCAGAAAAGATTACCCACATCATGTGTCGCATGACACAGACATTCCAGCAAATGGTAATTAGAAGCACGAGCCATTTATACATATGGGATAATTAATTACTATAGAATGGAAACACCCTGTTACTTGGCTTCTTGGTATCGTTCAAGGTTTTACGAGTTCTTATTTCTAAAGAACCTGTCAGTCCAGTCTGGTGTATGTATACGTCCTTGTTGTATTTATAGCATGGAACAGGATAAAAAGATGTGTAAGACCTCAGCTGACACGACCACGTGGTGCAACAACCAGGACGAAGACGTAACCCATTACAGATGATGAATTAAAGGGGGTTACCAAAATTACAATAAATAATAAAGAATAACGAAAGAATCGCCTTTTATTCCTCCAGTAACAGCACCACTCGTGTTAGGGCAAGACGACCTGAGCAATCTAGAATTACACAATTCATTAGATGTAGTTTTATGTCACAACACGAATTGAACCATGTCACCCACTCCGTTATTGTGAAGGGTATTGAGGTGGTAGGGTGCTTCTTACAAGAATTAGTAGAGAAGTTCACCGCACACTTTGATTTTATTTGTACAGACTTGTGATGGACAAGGAAGGTGCGGGGGAAATACGACAATTGAAATATTATGACAAGAACGAGTCTTGTTCTTGGTGTCGCCATAAACTGCACCAGACCTGGACATCAAAAAGAAAACGCCCCAATGCATGTTTCGCATATTTGTGGTGTTGCTTCTTCAGGGGAGAAATGGTTACATTTTCCCTGCACCTTCCATGTCCATCACAAGGCTATACAATTAAAAACCACTTCCTTTCAAATCAAATCAAAGTGTGCTGCGAACTTCCATACTGATGTTTTATGGTATTATATATCCCATCTACCAGCAATTCCGCACACAAGTGTGAGCCAACTGTACAAGAATTATGCAGGTCATAAAAAGGCACATTGTCTTCGGCCTTACAACCAAAGAGTTTTCTTCCCGGACACGACCAGAAACGTGAATGTTCAGTTTGGCTGGATGGGCATGGCACTTAGAGGGAGGGAGAGTTTTTGGTGCCGGATACTTCTTGTGTCCTCCTTTTTTTGGAAAAACTATAAGATGTGGTAATTTAGAATACAAAAAGGCCTAGTCACAGTGTAATCCAGATATCAGAACGGTCCAACTGCCCCTGGGATTCTTTACCACCTGATTTGCCATGGGGTAGCAGTCTTCGGGGCATCGGTCAGTCACCAGCAGATATCATGCACAGGTCCTATTCCAATTAATTGCTTAATTTCTCAACCAGTGTGTATTTGTGTTTGTCCAAGCCAGATGTCACACTGGGCTGAAGAATATCTCAGGACAACCGCTGTAAGCCCCATAATGGAGAATGTTTCTGGGTCACATGGATTTCAATCAATACATTATAGATCTCAGTAACAAACGCCATGCCTCAGACTGTTAAATTTTAAAAAATATCGTCAAAATGGTTATCCCCTGCCCATTGGGCTGGATGTGGTAAGCCCAGTTCCCTTTCTCTGAATTGCTGGAGGTCTCAGCATTCGGAACCCCAGTGATCAGTAAATTATACCCTATCCCATGGATTGCAGCTAGTAGCCAATTTCATAAAAATAACCTCTTTAAATATTATATGGCCAGTTAAAAAAAGTTCTAAAACAACTCAAAAGTAGTCAGAAACACCCCAATAATAAAAGGCTTAGAAAAGTTATAAGAAGAAATCAATGCCGGTCACATATTACACAACATTTGGGCCAGGAGTCATCCAATACAGGTACAAAATGATACTAAACACCAACAAAAGCTGTTGTGGTGTAATCCAGAGGAAACCATTTGGTACATATAGACAATAAAACGGGACTAACAATTTGTTTTCAGATCAGGTTCGAAATTTTATAACAATATAACATTTTAGGACACGATACCTGTGAGCTGCATCAAGAGCCCTGCCGTCCACGTACACGGAGGGTGGCTGGTATAGCTCCATATCGGACGCAATTATTGTACCGTCTCCTTAGCTGGACTGATGGCACTTGAATGGGTTAGATGTGATGACACCAAACTATACAAATCCTTTAGCTGACTTCTTCCATACAGTTATGACTGATGCTCATGAGTGACAAACAATACATTTTACAGGCCCGTGATGAGGGTGGAGCGGTTCAGCCTCCTGCTAATAATACGTCAGTATTACTCACCTACTATGTTTTGTGTTGTTGTTTAGGTCACTCCCGGCACGCAATGGATGGATAACAAGTTTTTTTATTGGGTGACATAACGGCACAAAAATCTACCTGACAATGAAAGCTACATTATCAGGTAATTAGAGAAATAACTGCTCAGAACCGTGCGAATATCTAAATGGATTGTACGAAATGTGTCTGAGATTGTACTAAGAATTTGCATAGATGGCAAATACCTTATACAACGTTATATTCAGGATTACCCCCTCAAGCAAAAGTGAAATGACTGTCGTAAAGCAAAATAGCGGTAAAAAAAAAAAAAAAAAAAAAGAATCCTTGTATGTAGTCCAACATACAAATATTATACTAGCTGTAGTACCCGGGCATTGCCCGTGATAGTAACTGTCTCTCTGTATCAGTCTGTCCACCTCTTTCCATGGCCGTCCCTTTCCCCGTCCGTCCGTCCGCCCCGTTCCCCGTCCGCCCTCCCCGTTCCCCGTCCGTCCGCCCCGATCCCCGTCCGTCCGTCCGCCCGCCCGCCCCGATCCCCGTCCGTCCGCCCGCCCCGATCCCCGTCCGTCCGCCCCGATCCCCGTCCGTCCGTCCGCCCCGATCCCCGTCCGTCCGTCCGCCCCGATCCCCGACCGTCCGTCCGTCCGTCCGCCCGCCCCGATCCCCGTCCGTCCGTCCGCCCCGATCCCCGTCCGTCCGTCCGCCCCGATCCCCGTCCGTCCGTCCGCCCCGATCCCCGTCCGTCCGTCCGCCCCGATCCCCGTCCGTCCGTCCGCCCCGATCCCCGTCCGTCCGTCCGCCCCGATCCCCGTCCGTCCGGCCGCCCCGATCCCCGTCCGTCCGGCCGGCCGCCCCGATCCCCGTCCGGCCGGCCGCCCCGATCCCCGTCCGTCCGGCCGGCCGCCCCGATCCCCGTCCGTCCGGCCGCCCCGATCCCCGTCCGGCCGGCCGCCCCGATCCCCGTCCGGCCGCCCCGGTCTCTTTCCCCGTCCATCCGTCCGCCTCTTTCCCCGTCCGTCTGTCCCTTTCCCTGTCTGCCTCTGTCTGGCTTTTTTTTTCCTATCTGTCTCCTTCCCTGTGTGCCTCTTTCTCTGTCTGTATCTGTCTGTCTGTCTGTCTTTGTATGTCTCTCCACCGATTTCATATTACCTCACACATAAGCTTCTTATACTATGAATGTCCTTTGTTCCTATAGCAACCACTCACGGCTCCTATTAAATAGCCTGTAGCTCTCAGCTCCATTCAGTTTAATGGAGGTTTTTTGGAGTGTAACTAAAGCACGGGGTTACATTTTCTTGTCAAAACATAGTCTGACGTTCCCTGGGTCACATGAGGCGTCTGTACAAAATTTTGTGATTGTAAAAGAGACGGTGCGGATTCCTTTAGCGGACACACACACACCTTTATCTTTATATATTAGATTTAGAAAGATTTTACAACAAAACATTTCATTTATAGACTACAGGATATCTCAACGGTAACATTTGTACTGCAATACAAAAAAAAAAAAAAAAAACACCCAAACACAAGGGAGATCAATATCAGGTTTAGTTGTTTGGTTTTTAAAAATTCTTGTTAATACCTTAAATTGTTTTATTCCACAAAAAAATTAAAATAAGTGAAAACACGAAAGAAAGCACAGTAAAAATATTAAAAAAAAAACCAGGGCAAATCGGGAAGAGCCGGGAACAGTCCCAGATCTGTCGCATCTAATGTATGCGGCAATTCTGGGCGTCTGCTGGCTGATATTGTTAGGCTGGGGGGCTCCCCATAACGTGGGGCTCCCCATCCTGAGAATACCAGCCTGCAGCCGTATGGCTTTATCTGGCTGGTATTAAAATAGGGGGGGACCGCACGCCGGATTTTTTAATTATTTATTTATTTACACGGCACACAGAGCCGCGCGGCATTAAATGAAGTCGGGTGAAGTTCACCTGCTTTTTTGACACGTCCCCAACGACCAGCTAGTCGCTCTGCAGGTCCGGATCGCTGTTAGGTCGTTGGCCAGGTCTGCCTGTTTGACAGCTCACCAGAGACTTTGTAGCGATCCCGGCTAGGTTGAGATCGCAGGTTGGATCGCTAGAAAGTCTCAGTGTGTAAACCCAGCTTAAGTCCCATGCTGTCCATTTCCTTGTGATCCTCCTTGAGCTGGTTCTACTCCTTCATTGGAGTCCAGCTGTGTTAATTAACATGATAGATATGTCCCTTTCCAAATGAAGTCCTGTCTATATAAGACCTCACAGCTCACAGTGCATGTCAGACCAAATGAGAATCATGAGCTCAAAAGGAACTCTCCAAGGAGATAGAATTGTGGCAAGGCACAGATCGGGCCAAGGTTACAAAAGAATTTCTGCAGTACTCAAGGTTCCCAAGAGCACAATGGCCTCCGTAATCCTTAAATGGAAGAAGTTTGGGACCACCAGAACTCTTCCTAGACTTGGCCGTACAGCCAAACTGAGCAATCAAGGGAGAAGAGCCTTAGTGAGAGAGGTAAAGAAGAACCCCAAAATCAGTGTGGCTGAGCCCCAGAGATGCAGTAGGGAGATGGGAGAAATTTCCACAAAGTCAACTATCACTGCAGTCCTCCCACCAGTCGAGCCTTTTTGGCAGAGTGGCCCGATGGAAGCCTCTCCTCAGTGCAAGACATATGAACGTCTGCATAGAGTTTGCAAAAAAAAACACATGAAGGACTCCCAGACTATGAGAAATAAGATTCTCAAGTCTAATGAGATGAAGATTGAACTTTTGGGTGATAATTCTAAGTGGTATGTGTGGAAAAAAACAGGCACTTCTCATTACCTGCCCAATACAATCCCAACAGTGAAACATGGTGGTGGCAGCATCATGCTATGGGGGTGTCTTTCAGCTGCAGGGACAGGGCGACTGGTTGCAATTGAAGGAAAGATGAATGCAGCCAAGTACATTGATATCCTGCAAGAAATCCTCTTCCAGAGTGCTCTGGACCTCACACTTGGCCTAAGGTTCACCTTCCAACAAGACAATGACCCTAAGCACACAGCTAAAATAACAAAGGAGTGGCTCCAGAACAACTCTGTGACCATTCTTAACAGGCCCAGACAGAGCCCTGACCTAAACCCAATTGAGCATCTCTGGAGAGACCTGAAAATGGCGTCCACCAATGTTCACCATCCAACCTGACGGAACTGGAGAAGATCTGCAAGGAAGAATGGCAGAGAATCTCCAAATCCATGTGTGAAAAAAACTTGTTGCATCATTCCCAAGAAGACTCATGGCTGTACTAGCTCAAAAGGTGCTTCTACTCAATACTGAGCAAAGAGTCTGAATATTTATGACCATGTGATATTTCAGTTTTTCTGGTTTAATAAATTTGCAAAAAAGTGTACGGTTTTTTTTTCTGTCAAGATGGGGTGCAGAGTGTACCATAACATGTGAACATTTTTTGAATTTACTGAATATCTGCAATGAAAAAAGTGAAAAATTTAAAAGGGTCTGAATACTTTCCGTACCCACTGTAAGACGACCCCAACTTTTCCAGTTAAAATACAGAGTTTGGGATATACCGTATATACTCGAGGATAAGCAGACCCGTGTAATGAGCCCATTGTTTAGTAATGTGCCCATTGTTTAGTAATGTGCCCTGCAGTAAAGTTGCCATTGTTTAGTAATGTCCCCTGCAGTAATGTGCCCATCCTTGTCCCTCCCTTGTAGTAACAAGCCCATTGTTTAGTAATGTCCTCCTACTGGTTCCTGTCTTCTCCTCTATTATGCCGTTGGTTACACAAAATAAAAAATATTCTCACCTCTCCTCTGTTCTTGTGGTGTCCTCCGCTTTTTTTTTGGCACACCGCAGGACGATAAACGCATCCTTGATAGCGTCCGCTGCTGCAGCCTGCCGTCATGGCTTTACTGCAGTTGAATGCTTTGCGGTGCCCTGATGAATTGAGTCCAAAGGCTCAAACCGATTTTAAAGTTCATCTATATCAGAAATAAAATTGACCGAAGGCCAAGTAAACAACAACAAAAATAAATCTTTGTTGAAAACAAAAAAGTAAAAAAATGTAGAGACGTGTAAAAAAAAAAAAAAGACAGCAAACAGTGAGGCTAAGGCCTCGATTTCACTTGCGTTTTACACAGACGAGCGTAATCCGATAAAGTATTGGATTGCTGTCACTATTGCAAAAACTATGGGGTAGTGTCCATCTGCGATTGATTTCTCATGCCATAGCGGCATGACCAATGAATCGCAGCATGCTGTGTTTGGAAGCGAGTCTCAGCTCACGGACCACCAAACAAATCTATGGGTGCGTGTGAAACATCGCACTGCACTCGCATGTCATCCGACCGCAGTGCGATGTATGCAGAGACAGACCAGGGAAGATTCTCAGCTACTGTGCAATGTACTGTACTGTACTGTACTATCGCAAGATCGCTCACGCAACAGAGGGTCATTAGCATATCGCTTCCAATGCTCTCGCATCACAAGCTATGTGCAAGTGGAACCGTGCCCCGAAGAGGAGAATATCTGTATATATCCACCACAGTTCCACAAACTATGTCATATCATATGTGAAGCCCGGAAAAAGCATTTGGTGTAAAACGTGCGTCAGGAGCAGTGGGTCCCTGGCCGTTTCCTCTGCAGGTATATAGCCTTATCTTTTGTACTGTCTTTAGGCATAGTTCTCCTTGCTGCCTAGTTTTATATAGGACCATTCCCACTGTGGCATTAATAGGGATTACCATTATTGATTGTATTATTCAGCTTGATGTCACTTTACATACAGATTAGATAGATATTTTATTTTGTTTGTGGAACGGTCAGGGACAGCGATAGATGGATGGATGGATAGATATTCTATGTATACAGGTGATCCCACCGCTTTACTGTTTGCTGGCTTTTTTTCCCCCTCTCTTCGCTTTTTTTTTTGTTTCAATAAAGATTATTTTTGGTTGTTTACTTGGTCTTTGGTCAATTTTATTAGTGATATATTTAATATGTGACCAGGCCCCAGTTATATCGATTGTGGTTTTAGATGTGGTTTTATAGCCATAACCTTGTAAGTTTCAGAATTGCACAAGTCAAAAAGTGTGATGAGAAATAAGGAGGAGAACATTAATCAAGAGGAAAGTAAGTGAAAGACAAGCAGAAACCGCTCTGATTTTCTGATATTGTTGTTAGCCCTGCAGGACATCACTATAAGCTCCAGAATACAGGCGGAAAAAAAAAAAAATTACAATATAATAATATATATTATATTTACACACACATCTTGAAATGAAATATAAATGTGATATTAAGCAATCACTGAAATAAATCAAATATTTCCACCAAAAGGCAGTCTGTGCTAAAAAAAAAAAAAAAAAAAAAAAAAAAAAAGTTACCTGTGGTACGCTTCCCGTCGGTATTTCTTCATTGCATAGCCGTCCATGTTGGCGGGAAGGTCTGCTGCATTTTGCAAACGGTCGCTCCATGACGTTGTCATTGTTAAACCGGATCCTCGATACTGTGGAGCAAAAGTGCACAAAAAAGGTCAGTCAATCTTAGTAAAATTTAGTCAAAGTGGGTCATCAGTCATCACCTAAAATGACCCCTACGAAGCTGGATTATTTACAAACTCTGACATCAAAGAACAGTAATCTGGTGAGAAATCAATATTTGGCCCCACAGCGCCCACTTCTACGGTATCAGACCCGTGATATTTCTAAAATCAATAACATTGTTGAAAGCTTTCAAGATTTATTCCCAAAATGTAAGACCAAAGAGATAACCTCAGTAATCCTATAGTAATCTTACAATTATAGGGCTCTCATCACTTGTAGGAGAGACGCATCTTTAGCCAACACTTACTGGCAGCCATTCTACTTGGCATATATCGCTGCTATACTCAGCCAAACCATCAATCAATGTAAAGGTTGATCATAAAATTGTAATAATGTGTCAGGAGCTGAATTAGAACTTTGACTACAGGTTTTCCTTTGAAATGGTTGGCGAGATCTCCATACTATGAGACGTGGCCAGAAACCCCAATCAAACCCCGACAGATCAGTTTTATGGCAATGCCATGAGATGATGGTGTGGATAAACCCTTTAAAAGGGAACCTGACGCATGCTGCCTGAACCACAGGCCAAATTAATTCCCAACATTGTCCCCTTCGACAGATGACAAATTTCCTTTAAATCACAACCTATATTAATAGGTCTTAGAATTTGAGATTAATACTGCTGTTTAGCAGGGTTTTCATTTAGAAAATAACCTACATTTGTCTTTGTGACAATATAGAAGCTGTATAATTAAAATCACCCCTCCAGCGGGGGAAAGGGGGTGTTTCAGCGCTGGAGTGTTGCTTTTAATCTCCGGTCCCTACCCCTACGAATACTCACCCTCCGGCGTTTTCACCTTTCATCAGCGGCGCCATCTTGTGACTGCAACTTCTGATGGCCAGAAGTTACATCACAAGCTCTCAATCCAAATCTTTGTGAACCAGCACAAAATCCAAAGTCTTTGTGAACCAGCACAAGGCTTTCATAGACTTAAGGGGGCTTTACACGCTACGATATCGTTAATGTTTGGTCGTCGGGGTCAAGTTGTTAGTGACGCACATCCGTCGTCATTAACGATTTCGCAGCGTGTACTACTTACCAGCGACCTTAGGCGACCTCAAAAATGGTGAAAGTCGTTCACCATGGAGAGGTCGTCCCAAAGTCAAAAATCGGTAATGGTTGTTTAGCGTTGTGGTTCATCGCTCATGCGGCAGCACACATCACTATGTGTGACACCGAAGGAGCGAGGAACGTCTCCTTACCTGCCGCCAGCCCCAATGCGGAAGGAAGAGGTGGGCGGGATGTTTACATCACGCTCAGCTCCGCCCCTCCGCTTTGATTGGCCGGCCGCTTAGTGACGTTCCAGTGACGTCGCTATGATGCCGAACGTCCCTCCCCCTTCTTGAAGGAGGGATTGTTCGGCAGTCACAGCGACGACGCCAACCAGGTATGTGTGACGCTGCATAGCGATAATGTTCGCTACGGCAGCGATCACAAACAAATCGCATGCGCGACGGGGGCGGGTACTTACACGCTCACTATCGCTACAAATTGCTAGCGATATCGCTACCGTGTAAAGCCCCCTTTACAGTGAAAAGTGACCTCAAGCGCACTCCATGAAACACTGGCACGAACTAGCAAGTCACAAACTAGACCCGACAGGAACGGTGCTGATAAAAAGGCAAAAATGGCAGAGGCTGATTGTAATGCCAGGGGCAGGGACCTCAAGTTAAAAGCACCACTCCAGCTGTGAAATAAAATTAAAAAAAAAAATGCTGGAGTGGTGCTTTAAATGCCAAAATAGGATTAGGTCCCATTAGGAAAAAGCAAGTGACCTATTTCTAACTATAGCCTTTTGGGAATGGTTTCCTTGCTTTGACCTTGCTGGGATCCGATCCTGTGCCAAATCCAATATGGAACCACATTCATGAGGAGTGAACGAAGGAGAAAATTCATTGCTTTTAGCAGTTTATATTCTAACATTCAGGACAGTAAGGCTATGTGCACATGTTGAGTACTTGCATCAGTATATCGAGCTATTTTGGATACCATACAGAGGGGCAGTGTGTGGGGGAGTATTATAAAGAGGGGCAGTGTGTAGAACAGATATTATAGAGAGGTTCAGAGTGGGGGGATATTTTGTGCAGGAAGTACAGTGAGGGGCAATTATTCATTCAGGGGTGAAGCATGGGAGAAACTTCTATTTTAAGGGCATCGTATCGAGATGTGCTGCTGAAGATGGAGAAAAGGGAAGTCTGCAGAGTTGAGTTGCGGGGGTGAATTTTCATCATAGCATCTGTACTACATGGAAACCGAAGGGATGAAAAAGACTTTAATCAGAAAAGATGTTGTCTATAAAAAAAAAGGTACCTGGATGTAAATGTTTATTTGTGATACTGACTATGTCTCCTCAGTACTGTGGTTCCTGTATCATCCGAAGTCTGATAATGGCTGGTAACAACAACTCTCAGTATTTCTCCCTAGTTAAGGACATACTGGGAGTTGTAGGTTCATGTGATACAATTATATATGGGGTTGAACTGACATAGTTGATCGCTCTACTAAGCTTAGTGCTGTAGTCCTGTATGGATGGTAGTTTTGGCACAGCAGTCATGTTCTGACATTGGTTCTAGCATTGTATTCAAGTAGAGAAGGTGGTTCTGGCACTGCATTCGTGTACTGACTGATCACTGATCCCAACACTGCATTTGTGTACAGACGGTGGCTCTGGTGCTGCAATCATGTAGTGGCGGTGGTTCTGGCACAACATGTGTGTACTGATGGTGGCTCTGATGCTGCATTCATGTACCGATGGTGGCTCTGATATTGTACACATGACGCAATCTAAAATGTGCTTCATAGCTATGTTAAACTTAAAGAATGGAGATTGAGGATTTGGAGAGTTTCTGTTCCAAAAACTCAGTTTAAGCTAGCGTGTTCACACTTTTCAAATCCTCCTAAAATACTCAAAACTTGTTTTTTTTCTGATGTATTCATGTACTGATTATGTATTTTTGCACGTAGCACTTTTAAAAAAAAAAAAAAAAATTGCAGTCCTTGTGATTGGTCCAATATGGCTATGTGGCCTTTGGACCAAAAAATGTTGTGCTTCCCGAGCTAAACCTTCCAAACTATTACCTTTTCTGCTACCTACAATTGCGACCTGTTATTTAAACCTTGTTTCCTGGTCCACCATTATCCTGTGAGACTTTGTTATCCCAGGTGCTACTGGATCCACCTGGCTCTGGGCTTATATGCCACTGTAGATATGAAAAGGAAAAAGGGTTTGGGACTCAGCACCAATGTAGTAATATAAGACTTGGAACTTTATTAGAAAATCTAAAACGAAGGTACACCGGTCATCCAAAAAAATCGCCATGCGATTTGCCTAGCGGCTTTACGCGTTTCGGACAAACAGGGGAAATTAAAAGCAGTCCTTAGTCATAAGTTATATGCCACTGACATGCTTCTTGTCAGGTCATGTAATGGTTCTTCACTCCCTGCAGAAAGGCAAGTGGGAGACGGATGCAGGACCAATAAGTGATAGCCAATGGGCGCTCGCCTTAGAAGCCCCCTAACTATACTGAAAGGGCAACAAAATTATATATATTCTTCATAATAAATATTACACCCCATCCAGAATGCTCACGTTACACTCAGAATTCCCGGAAGATTGCCAAACATGTCAAAGGGGCCCGGGAACAGGGAGAGAGGGGGACTATGTTTGAGATATTCTATTCACGTTCTCGGCATCTGTCCTACACTTACTTTACATACTGTTACTAGAGTGTACCAAGTATGTTTACATGTGTTCCTAGTGATGATTTATAGGACATCAATACTTAATTTGCTGTGTCCATAATGTATCTCAGCCTTTGTATCATCTCAATAAAACTTTTATTTGGTTTAAAAGAATGGCTTCCAGTGTGTAAGCTGGAGTGGGAATTTGTTAATAACAGTTTCTTCTTAACCTTCATTAGAAATCAGGAAAAACGAGATCGGAGATCAGGAAAGAGTTAGAAAAACTTACACCTAATCCTGATGCAAGTCATTCCAAAAACTCGATAGGGACACTAGAAACAGCATTGTAAATGTGTGTTGAATCAATTTTCTAATTAGGGTACTTTCACACTTGTGTTGTTTATCTTTTGGCGCAATCCGCCCTTTTGGAAAAGAGCGGAATCCGTTAACGGATGCCGCTGTTTCCCATAGACTTGTATGGATGACGGATTGTGCCAAAAGTACCTGCGTTGCTTCCGCCGGGCGGAAGGAACGCAGCATGTAACGTTTTTTGAGTGGCGGAAACCTTAATTTTTCACTGCACATGCTCATTTATTTTATTTTATTTTTACAATCACAGAAACTTTAATTTTGTCTCTCGGCGAACGTTCAAGCCGAGTGCCCGGCTTTTGAGAGCGATCAGCTGAACGCCCGGCGGCCGGCTATTGAGAGCGATCAGCTGAGCGCCCGGCAGCCGGCTATTGAGAGGAAAAAAAACGAACCACCCCCAACACGACGCAATGCAACGGATGCCGTTCAACGCAAGTGTGAAACTAGCCTTAATTAAAAAATGACAGCATCCTTTGTTTAGGGGGAAAAAAAATAAATAAAAGAAACAAACATTCTATCGGAGTGGTTGCCTGCAGTAAAATAACAGCTGATATATTAGTACAGTTCCCCATACAGGCTCCTGTAGAAAGCTAATGAGTGACGAAACCGTTACACGCATGTTATACAACTATATTACAGGTCTTACAGTCAAATGATTTTCGGTTATATCCCCATATTAGGGTAATCCACATTATATACCCTCTCTATAAACTAAGAAAATCCAAAAGCCAAGTCCAGCCCTGTATTTTGGTTTTTTTTTACAGAATGCTTTAGGACTCCAAAATTAAAGGGGTTGTTCACTACTTTTAAAATAACTGCCGGTATTAATCGGTTAGGAAATCAATATAGGATTGGTGGGAGTACCCTGCTGTTATCAGCAACAGCGGTAATGAGATGCAAAGAGTTCTTATACTGATGACCCATCTAAAGTACAGGTCATCAATATAAAAGAAGTGAAAACACTGTTAAACGGAATCTGTTACCACATTCTTGCCACCTAATCCCTGAGCAGCATAACGTAGGGGCAGAGACCCCGATTCCACCCAGGAATAAAATAGCAAAAACAAGCTAGCATGCTATAAACCTCTATCTTTGTAAATATCCCAGTTTAAATTGCCGGATGCAGCTTTTAACACTAGAACTACTGGACTCGTGACACCTATATAGAAATACATGGTGCAAAGTAGTCAAAATGACTACCTCAGTAGTTCTAGTGTTAAAGGGAATCTGTCACCAGGTTTTTGCCACCTAATCTGAGAGCAGCATAATGTAGAGACCGAGATCCTGATTCCAGCGATGTGTCACTTACTTGGCTGTTTAGTGTAGTTTTGATAATCTACTGATGATTAAACAGTGATTTTATCATTACAAGACTAACAGCATATTCATGGCCTCTGTATAACTGCTAGATCTGCAGCAGAGAAAACAAAATAACAGCAAACAACTCAGTAAGTGACATTGCTGGAATCAGGGTCTCTGTCTCTACATTATGCTGCTCTCAGATGGAGGAGCAAAAACCTGGTGACAGATTCCCTTTAAAAAAAAAAAATTTACAGGGAACAACAAGCGTTATTAGGGCAGCACTGTGGCTCAGTGGTTAGCACTGCAGCCTTGCAGCGCTGGGGTCCTGAGTTCGAATCCCACCAAGGACACCATCTGCAAGGAGTTTGTATGTTCTCCCCGTGTTTGCGTGGGTTTCCTCCGGGTTCTCCGGTTTCCTCCCACACTCCAAAAACATACAGATAGGGAATTTAGATTGTGAGCCCCAATGGGGACAGTGTTCCTAATGTATGTAAAGCGCTGCGGAATATGTTAGCGCTATATAAAAATAAAGATTTATTTTATTTTTTTATTATAGGAAAACAAGTAAAAGCCCCTCTGCTAATAAGGAAAACCACTACTGTAAGACTAGGTGTGCACGTTAAGTATTTGGTTGCAGAAGTTTGTGCCTCATCTCTGCATCTCTTGGCAGGAAAAACGCAAAGCAAAAATGCGGGGTTTTGATGCTTTTTTTTTCCATTGCTTTCAATTGTGAAAAATGCAGGTAAAATGCAGAAAGAACTGACATGCTGCAGATTATATTCTACACCAAATCTGCAAAGGAAAAAAAAAAAAAAAAAAACACATGCACTACACTTCAGGCTTCTCACTGACTTTGACATAAGGGTTTGATTACAGTTTTGAGAGAAAAGCAAGCATAAAAAAAAGCATACAAAAAGTGATAAAATACTTTTAGGGTGTGTGTACACAGTGTATTTTCGAGTATTATAAGTATTATAATCGCTCTACTGATGTTGCCGAGCGGTAGCAGCTTAGTAAAGGATGTAGCAACAGCGATTTAGTACAGATCTTGAGACGACATGCGAGAATTCACACTTTCACTATATGGAGGGGGGGAGGGGGGGTTGCAGAGGTTTGTGAGATTCCACAACCTGGGGGTCTGAAGAAATGTAATATGGCACACAACTTCCTCACTACAATTTATTAACTAAATAAAAAAAAAAAAAGTAGCCACTAACTTATAAAATCATCATTTCCATGTCAAAAATTGTACATAACCTCTAAAAGGAAAAAAAAAAAGCAAAAACAAAAAAAAAAGCAGTTGCAATGAATATTATTTAAGTATTTAAAGAGGTTTTCAATATTTATGTCTAGATTTTTTTTATTTTTTTTTTATTACATAGCCATCTTATCTGTAGAAGTAACAAAAGCATTACGCACATCCCCTATGGCTGATTAAAAACAGAATTATAGGTGTAGAGGAAAAAAAAAAAAAAACAAGAAAAAAAAAAAACTCTGCATCTGCACAAGATCTTTTGCGACATTTACAGTATTATTTTTACAATTATAAATTTATTACTAGTATTAAAAAAAAAATTAAAAAAGTGGAAAAAAAGAAAAATAATAAGTTACCATCTTGAAGTGAAGAGATGGAAACGGCACATTCATAAATAACGCAGACATTTCCTACCAGACTGGGCACGCAGTCAATGAGAACGGACGCGAGCTCTGTAATACGAAGCTTCTTCCTTCATTGACAATCTATTTTTGCCGTGAACCCTAATAAATCGGCGTGCGTGCGGCAGAAGTGGAGCGTATCCTCTCCGCCGAGCGCAGAAATGATTTACACTCACTGAATAGCCGCGTCTCATCATCTTGATAATCCAACTGGCAATGTTGTTGTTAGGAGAGTGGCGGCTCTTTATTACCGGCTATTTATGAAAATAAAGGACACCTGTCATTCCCCCCGCTGGCACCGAGGCTGCAAATGAGGCGTTTAAATCAGGAGCTGGCAGGGAGACCCGCGGAGCATTTAAAATAGCAGCATTTAGTAACCATATCGATATTCCATTAAAAATAGAAGCCGTGTTAACGTCTCAGACATGGACATTGGAAAAAAAAAAAAAAAAAGCCACCCATTGTTTGACTTCATTACTGCCTCTTGAACACAAAAAGGTCAAGCAAAGTCAAGACAGAGGTACTTGAGAGAAGATGTGTCAGCTTTCCTCACAGGTCTAATTTTAGTAAATACTTTAATTTCTCCTGAAATAATTCTCGATCTCCTCTTAAAGTGTACCTGTCCTTTTATACAGACCCTGTAGGAAAGACACAGACCTGTTTACCCTCACCCCCAACACTAAGATGAAAGTGACTTAAAGGGAAGCTGTCAGGTTTTTGCTATGTAAGCTGAGGACAGCAGGCTGTTATGGTTCAAAAACAAAATGCAGCTGTGCTTCTCTTATTTGTGTGTGTGCTATTGTTTACTTAAAGGGAAACACCCAGCAGGTTAAAATTTTGCGCTGTTGGCGGCGCATGCGCATTGCTAGTGTAACGGGGTCTTCAATAAAATAGGGCTGTGATCAGAGTGTGCACATACCGCGATCCTCAAAGCCATTTTATTGAAGACACTGTGGAGACAAATATGTGGGGCATTGGTGCACGCGCAGATTGAATTTCCTTTTTAATCAGCGCATGCGCCGCCACCACTCCGTTATCTCCACAGTGTCGTCAGTAAAATGGCACTGGAGATCGCAGTACGCGCAAAACTATAATAAAGAAGAGGAGGCGAACCAGGAGGAGGAAGCATTCCTGAGTACCTGGCCCACGAAGTCCTGCCCTGGTGCTCAAACCACTGCACCAATGACATCATTTCTTAATGTTTGATAAAGAATTTTGCAAGCATCGAATCTCTAAACCAAAAGGTAAGATTTGTATCAACACCTTAGCGCCCGTATTACACTGCCTGTACTTTATATGTGATAAACCAGCTGGTTGCTTCCCTTCAAACTAATGGCTTTATTACCCCATGATTAACATTGCAGGACTAGAAAGGCATGTGCAGAGAAGTCAGGCATCCCTGCTGGGATTGTGCATTGACCCTGAGGTGTCAATCTCTAGTGAAAATCTGGTATGGGCAGGGGCAGCTCTCCCAGCTCTGCTACATGCTAAAAACGCAATTCTTTGATTATGTGAGAACGGCTTCACTCCGTAATCTATGTGATACACCGTTTGATTCAGAATCTCCTTGCCTAGATTATGTTGCGGTCAGATGAGGTAGTAAAATCCTGGTGACAGATTCCCTTTAAAGGGAATCTGTCACCAGGCTTTTGCTCCCCCATCTGGGAGCAGCATAATGTAGTGACAGAGAGCCTGATTCCAGCGATGTGTCACTTAATGAGCCGTTTGCTGTCATATTTGATAAAATCAATGTTTTCTCTGCTTCAGATCTAGCAGTTATACAGTGCTCATGAATATGCTGGACTACCTGCAGCACGCCAAGTAGTCCAGTAATGATAAACTAACTGATTAATCAGCAGTAGACTATCAAAACTACACTAAGCAGCCAAGTAAGTGCCCCTATATTATGCTGCTCTCAGATTAGGTGTTAAATACCTGGTGACCAATTCCCTTTAAAGGAAACCTGTCATCAGTTTTTTCCCTAACCAAAAATATCCCCTTCTGCAGCTCCTGGGCTGCATTCTAGGAAGGTGTACATTGTTGCTGGCCCCCCTTTGAGACCCCTAAAAGAACTTTATAAAATCTTACCGTTTCCTATGCAAATGAGTTTGGTTGGCCAGATGGGAGGGCTCTAACTTGTCTCCTGTCTCCCCTCCTGCCGCTACTTACCGTCCCCCAGGCATGATTTAAATGGATGTTTCCTATGCAAATGAGTTTGGTTGGCCTGCGCAACTACATCATCGGCGCTTGTGCGAGGGAAAGTTTATGCTCAGCCCCGCGATAGGGGCACAGCGAAATGCGCCTGCGCAAGACTCCAGCAGCGTGCACTAAGACAGGGGCGGCGTCATCCATTTAAATCATGCCTGGGGGACGGTGAGTAGCGGCAGGAGGGGCGACAGGAGACAAGTTAGAGCCCTCCCATCTGGCCAACCAAACTCATTTGCATAGGAAACTCTAAGATTTTAAGTTCTTTTAGGGGTCTGCAAGGGGGGCCAGTGTAGTGGCCCGGTCCGGATTGTGTCTGTTTCTTTAAGTACATTTAATTATATGTAATATTATGCTATATGTTATAAGTAAAGCATTTTTCATTTGTTGTGTTCTAGCACCATCTACTGGTGAAAACTGTAAGAATCTGAAGTGTTCATTGGGTGTTATCCTATTGGCTAGTTCTTGGTCACATGGCTCAATAGGTGGAGCTATTCTCCAGCCTCTGTCTAGAAACAACTGGAATGAGCTGGGTCTGGCTGAGTCTCCTCTGAGGGAAGACATTATGTGGAGAATCTCTTCACCACAAGACTCCTCCTAGGCCCGAGGCCTAGAATTTCATCATTTCCTGATGTTTACAGCCAATATGCTGAAGGCTTCCTATCCTGACATTGTGCATCTCTTCAGACAGTAGGGCATACTGACTATATACCAGACCCTACTGCACGCAGATTGGAGAAGTTTGAGGGTCTCCTGCCCCACTGCAATATTAGTGGCTTTCATGCCATTGTCCACGCACCAGCCGTCCGCTCCCCGTAGCACGCTGGGCAACTGTCTTCATTTGCTTACAAGTACTGCACGTGTCTGAACTAGCAGTGAAATTAACCCCAGGACTCCAGGTCTGTACAATCTTATCATATCTACCCTCTAAACTCAGACTCTGAACCTAAAGCATACCAGTATTAATTCTGAAACAAATCGTGCACTTAAAGCTCCAGTACCCTAATTGCACTTCAGCATTCAACTCCAAGCTGTATTTGTCGTGGCCTACCCACGAGAGACTGTGAAACATATACAGTGCCTACAAGTAGTATTCAACCCCCTGAAGATTTAGCAGGTTTGATAAGATGCAAATAAGTTAGAGCCTGCAAACTTCAAACAAGAGCAGGATTTATTAACAGATGCATAAATCTTACAAACCAACAATTATGTTGCTCAGTTAAATTTTAATAAATTTTCAACATAAAAGTGTGGGTCAATTATTATTCAACCCCTAGGTTTAATATTTTGTGGAATAACCCTTGTTTGCAATTACAGCTAATAATCGTCTTTTATAAGACCTGATCAGGCTGGCACAGGTCTCTGCAGTTATCTTGGCCCACTCCTCCATGCAGATCTTCTCCAAGTTATCTAGGTTCTTTGGGTGTCTCATGTGGACTTTAACCCCTTAACGACCCATGACGTACTAGATACGTCATGGATCGTGTGCCGGTAAGCCCCGCCCCCTGCCGCCGGCGGCGATCGGCGCACATATCAGCTGTTATCAACAGCTGATATGTGTGCCTGCTAGCCGCGGGTGGAATCGCTTCCACCCGCGGCCATTAACCCCTTACATTTCGCTGCCAAAGTCTTGGCAGCGATATGTATATGGGCGCCGCCATGACAGTGACTTACCCCGCCCCCACCGGAAGTCACGTGACATGATCACGTGACTTTCGGCGGTTGCCATGGTAGCACAGGGTCATGTGATGACGCCTGTAGCTAACATGAGTCACTTCCTCTCAATGCCGGAATACAGCCGGCATTGAAAGTGAAGCAGCAAATCTGCAGTTCTCAGCTCTGTAGCTGAGATCTGCAGATAGTGCAGAGCGATCGGATTGCTGATCGCAATAGCCCCCTAGGGGGACTAGTAAAATAAAAAAAAAAAAAAAGTAAAAAAAAAAGTTTTAAAAAATTAAAAAAAAATAAAAAAAACCTAAAAGTTCAAATCACCCCCCTTTCACCCCATTGAAAATTAAAGGGTTAAAAAAATAAAAAATACACACATATTTGGTATCGCCCCGTTCAGAAATGCCCGATCTATCAAAATATAAAATCAATGAATCTGATCAGTAAACGGCGTAGCGGCAAAAAAATTCCAAACGCCAAAATTACGTTTTTGGTCGCCGCAAATTTTGCGCAAAATGCAATAACAGGCGATCAAAGCGTAGCATCTGCGCAAAAATGGTACCGTTAAGAACGTCAGGTCGAGACGCAAAAAATAAGCCATCACTGAGCCTCAGATCCTGAAAAATGAGAACGCTACGGGTTTTGGAAAATGGCGCAAAACGTGCGCCACGTTTTTTGGACAAGCTTGTGAATTTTTTTTAACCCCTTAGATACAAGTAAACCTATACATGTTTGGTGTCTACAAACTCGCACCGACCTGAGGCATCATACCCATACATCAGTTTTACCATATAGTGAACACTGTGAATAAAATATCCCAAAAACTATTGTACAATCCCACTTTTTTTGCAATTTTTCCGCACTTGGAATTTTTTTGCCGTTTTCCAGTACACTATATGGTAAAACTTATGGTTTCATTTAAAAGTACAACTCGGCCCGCAAAAAACAAGCCCTTATATGGCAAGATTGATGGAAAAATAAAAAAGTTACGCCTCTCGGAAGAAGGGGAGCAAAAAACAAAAACGGAAAATGCCCGGGGGCTGAAGGGGCTAATCTTGAGTTCCTTCCACAAGTTTTCAGTTGGGTTAAGGTCAGGAGACTGACTAGGCCACTGCAACACCTTGATTTTTTCCCTCTTGAACCAGGCCTTGGTTTTCTTGGCTGTGTGCTTTGGGTCGTTGTCTTGTTGGAAGATGAAATGACGACCCATCTTAAGATCCTTGATGGAGGAGCGGAGGTTCTTGGCCAAAATCTCCAGGTAGGCCGTGCTATCCATCTTCCCATGGATGCGGACCAGATGGCCAGGCCCCTTGGCTGAGAAACAGCCCCACAGCATGATGCTGCCACCACCATGCTTGACTGTAGGGATGGTATTCTTGGGGTCGTATGCAGTGCCATCCAGTCTCCAAACGTCACGTGTGTGGTTGGCACCAAAGATCTCGATCTTGGTCTCATCAGACCAGAGAACCTTGAACCAGTCTGTCTCAGAGTCCTCCAAGTGATCATGAGCAAACTGTAGACGAGCCTTGACATGACGCTTTGAAAGTAAAAGGTACCTTACGGGCTCGTCTGGAACGGAGACCATTGCGGTGGAGTACGTTACTTATGGTATTGACTGAAACCAATGTCCCCACTGCCATGAGATCTTCCCGGAGCTCCTTCCTTGTTGTCCTTGGGTTAGCCTTGACTCTTCGGACAAGCCTGGCCTCGGCACGGGTGGAAACTTTCAAAGGCTGTCCAGGCCGTGGAAGGCTAACAGTAGTTCCATAAGCCTTCCACTTCCGGATGATGCTCCCAACAGAGGAGACAGGTAGGGCCAACTCCTTGGAAAGGGTTTTGTACCCCTTGCCAGCCTTGTGACCCTCCACGATCTTGTCTCTGATGGCCTTGGAATGCTCCTTTGTCTTTCCCATGTTGACCAAGTATGAGTGCTGTTCACAAGTTTGGGGAGGGTCTTAATTAGTCAGAAAAGGCTGGAAAAAGAGATAATTAATCCAAACATGTGAAGCTCATTGTTCTTTGTGCCTGAAATACTTCTTAATACTTTAGGGGAACCAAAACAGAATTCTTGTGGTTTGAGGGGTTGAATAATAAATGACCCTCTGAATAAAATTTTCACAATTTAAAAAAAAAATAAAAAAAGATATAACATTCTTTTTTGCTGCAGTGCATTTCACACTTCCAGGCTGATCTACAGTCCAAATGTCACAATGCCAAGTTAATTCCGAATGTGTAAACCTGCTAAATCTGCAGGGGGTTGAATACTACTTGTAGGCACTGTATTCCGTATTGATTTGCTTTGTTCCTGCTACATTAAAGCAACTGTTATCCCCAAGACCGTGTCTGTGGACTGTCCATCAGCTGTGGATACTGTGTGGGGGTGGATAGCAGGGAACATCTGGGCCCTTACAAAGGTTGAATTTGGCGTCACGAACAGGATCATTCCTCTGTGCCTATCTTCTCTTACTGCACTACAAGTCTCAGCATTGCTCATTAACCTCTATCTTGCCAGTGAATACTGCCAGAGACTGTTTCCTGTTTCATGCTGGGGTTAACAGCACCTGCACCAGCTCTTCTACTCTGCTGCCTTTCAAGTTACTCAAATAAGTGCAAATCCTCATTCACCGCAGTGCTATTTTCAAGAGGGGGAGCCTTCCATCTCAGAGACTGTGTTGACGCATAACAGTGCATCCCTTAAAGCTACAGTGTCATCATTATTTTTAAAGAGACAGTACTTGCATCATCACCAAAATGTCTGAACCTCTTCATAATGGCCAGGCAGAATCTGTTAACTCTGTATCATCATCCTCATCAGCTAGTGCTCCAGTGGAACGGGCTAATGCCACCAACCCAGTTCCAGCCCCAGTCATGGCTACCGGCATGCCATTCTTCATTGGAACCTCTAGTCTCCCAAGCTACAGAGGAGATCCTCATACACTTGCTGGGTTCAAAGAAAAGATGATGCATACTCTTGAGCTTTTCTCACTTTCTCCCCATCAGCAGGTACAACTTCTCCTGGGACAGCTTGATGGACCAGCTGCTGAGGAAGTCCGTTCCTGGCCATCTACTGAGAAAACCAATGTAGAACAGATCCTTACCCGCCTGAGAAAAGAATTTGAACGCCAATCACCCACCGAGGTTCGTCTCAAATTTTACAACAGACGTCAGGGACCAGGTGAGACTCTTAGGGACTACGCACTAGCCCTTCAGTCTGCATACAGGGCCTTACAGCAAATAGACTCACCGACAGATTCATAGAAGGTGTAGACTCCAGGCTAGTACAAAGTCAACTCCACATGCTAGCAGCACAAAATCCAAACATGACTTTCTTAGACTTTAAAGCTCTAGCCCTGCGAGTAGTGGGTACTGACTCACCTTGTACCAGCTATGCTCTTGCGCCTCGATCCTCAGACCTTGCTGCTGGAACTTCTACTGTATCTCCTCTTTCACCTGTTTCCCCTATGCAGGCCACACAGTCTGTGCAAGCCCCTACTCTCATTCATGCACCTCCTACCACGGATGCACTTGTCCAAGTCCTTGAATCCGTATGCCAAGCCTTAAAGGAGCTAAAAGGTCAACCCCCTGCATCATGTGAATTATCTGTAAATCGGACATTGTCCAAGAGCCACATTCTAGTAGGTCAAGTCCTGATAGGCCCCCTCCTGGAAGGCCTCCATCTGGTGATTGTGTGTACTGTACTTATTGTGAGCGTCTTGGACACTACAAGTATCAATGTTATAAGTTAAACGGGACACCCCCGAGGCCAAGGGCCATCCCTCGGGAGGTGAATACAAGGGCCCAAAGGGACAATCAAAATGGATTTCCCGGTTCATCTCCAAATGCCCGTATATAACCATATGTATCGATGGTGTACCTCTAGAAGCTTTAGTGGACACTGGTTTACAAATCACCACAATTGAGCGACGAGCCTTGGGAATTGGGACTTTGATCTCCTGAATCCAGTGGGTAAAGCAAAGTTAGACTTAATTGCAAGTAATGGTCAACCTATTTCCCAGCTAGGCTACTGGGAACCCACAATCCAAATTGGTGATCGCAAGTTACCAGGTCAAGGTGTAATTGTTACTGAGGCTGAGGGAGATACAACAGCAGTAGTGTTAGGCACGAATGTCATTCGCCATGTGTTTACTGAATTGCTCGCTGCCTTGCATGCTTCTCTCCCTTCTGCTTCTTCCCCTTACAGGCAAGCTGTTCAGCAGACTATCAAAGTGCTCTGCGCCCAACAGCAGTTTGCCAACAGTAAAGGTCAGATCTGCCGTGTTCGAATCACCGACGCACGACCAGTTACCCTCTCAGCCAACAGCGAGACTCTAGTCTGGTGTCGAGCTCGACCAGGAATTGACAATGAGGACTATGTAGCTCTTCTTGACTCCATCCAGATTGAAGGACAGCCCCTGGTAAAAGCTGCCAGAAGTATTGTCACCGTCTCAAACGGTAGAGTACCAGTACGGCTAGTCAACCTAAGTGATATTCCTATCGAGCTATACAAGTTTAATTCAGTTGCTCAACTGTATAGTCTTGATCCAGAAGACATCATAGATGAAGAGACACTTGCGCATCAAAAGTCATTAAAAGCCACTCCCAAAGGCTCTAATACACCCACTACCTTCTGGTGGAATGAACTTAATGTTGGAGATGCTAACACTCCTATCGAATAAATCAATGGTGTAACTAAACTTGCTAAGCGACACAGCCAAGCTTTCAGCAAACACCCCCATGACTTCGGCAAGACTACTCTGATCCAGCACAAGATCAACACAGGTGATCATCCTCCTATCAAAGAAAGACATCGTCCAGTACCTCCTGCTAACTATCAACAAGTAAAGAAGCTGTTAGAGATGAAAGATTCTGAAGTCATCCGAGAAAGTCAAAGCCCATGGGTTGCACCCATAGTCCTGGTGAAGAAAAAGGATGGTAACATCAGATTTTGTGTCGACTACCGAAAGTTGAATAATGTTACACACAAAGATGCCTATCCTCTTCCACGGATTGAAGAATCCATCACCGCTCTTGGCTCAGCTGCATACTTCTCCACTCTTGATTTAACCAGCGGTTACTGGCAAGTACCCATGGCTCCTGAGGATAGAGAGAAGACAGCTTTCACCACCCCAATGGGACTCTTTGAGTTTAACGGTATGCCGTTTGGGTTATGCAACGCCCCTGCTACATTTCAGCGACTCATGGAAAGAGGTCTTGGTCACCTCAACTTCCAGAGCGTTCTGTTATATCTTGATGATGTTGTCGTATACTCTCGCACTTATGAAGACCACCTAATGCCACCTTGCAGAAGTATTCCAGGTACTTATTGAACATGGCCTGAAACTAAAACCGTCAAAGTGTCATCTGCTCAAGCCGAAAGTCAACTACCTGGGTCATGTTGTAAGTGCCGAAGGTATCCACCCTGACCCTGAAAAGATCTCAGCTGTGAACAACTGGAACACCCCAAGAACAGTCAAAGAAATCAGAAGTTTCCTAGCTTTTGCGGGCTACTACCGCCGCTTCATACCTCATTTTGCGCAAATAGCAGAACCCCTTACAGAGCTCCTACGAGGTTGCCCTAGAGAAAACTACGACAGAAGACTTCCAATTAATTAGTCTGCGCGACAAGAAACTCCCTTTCAGATGTTGAAAAGTCTATTGACTTCACCTCCAATTCTGGCGTACCCTGACTACCATCATCCTTTCCGTGTCTACACGGATGCCAGCCACCAAGGCCTCGGAGCGGTACTATCACAAGTTCTCTGTCATTGCATATGCCAGCCGAAGCTTGAGAGGTGCAGAGAAAAACGATAGCAATTACAGTTCGTTCAAGTTAGAGCTGCTAGCTCTTGTGTGGGCAGTCACAGAGAAGTTCAAAGATTTCCTCGCTGCTACACCCTTCACTGTTTACACGGACAATAATCCTCTCACTCATCTCAATACTGCACGGCTAGTTGCTCTTGAACAGAGATGTGCTTCAAGATTAGCGAATTTCTGCTTTGATATTAAGTATCGCAGTGGCAAGATCTACATCAATGCTGATATGTTATCCCGTTTGCCCGAAGGAGAAGAGCCTCCTGAGGAAGATCTGTGGGAAGATGTTGAGATGCCTCCCTTCTATCAAAGGTTTGCTACACAAAATGATGTTGCTGCTACACAAACTGATGATGCTTCTCCACAGAAACCTGACCTATTCCAATATCCACAAAGATGGATATGGGAGTCTCGTGTCCTAGGTGAGATCTAGGATTACCTGACTACTGGGAGAATACCTTTCAGACGACGCTGAAGATGTCCTGATGTTGAGCTTAATCGTCTCTGGAGACAGCACAAAAGACTCTTCATTCAAAAGGGCTTGATCCTGCACAATACCTTAGACCCGATTTCAGGTGAAAGGTTACATCAGATTCTAATCCCACGGCGAGATGCCAGAATTGTTCTTGATGCCTACCACGACCAGTCTGGGCACTTTGGCGTGCACAAAACTGAAGCCACCATACGCCAACGCTTCTATTGGATTGGGATGCGGTCAGACATAGAAAATTGGTGTAGTGAATGTCCAGCTTGCAACCTCACCAAAGTCGATAAGAAAGATGCCAGAGCTCCTCTTCATCCAATCCATTCTCAGAAACCAAACAAGCTAGTCGCTCTTGATCATGTGAAGCTAGCACAAACTCGTTCAGGCTACACGTATGCCTTAACCATGGTGGATCACTATACTAAGTGGGTTGCTGTTGTGCCAGTAAAAGACCTTACAGCTCGGACTACAGCTATCACCTTCTACCGTCCGTGAATATGTGAGACATTACGGTTGCCCAGAAGCAGTCCTCACAGATCGTGGATCTGCCTTTGAGTCACAATTATTTCAAGAACTCTGCCAATTCCATGAGTGCAAAAAGCTGAGAACAACCGCCTATCATCCCCAAGGGAATGGCCTCTGTGAGAAAGTCAATCAGACCTTCATCAATATGCTGCGAACAGCATCTGTTACCAAACAAGCTGAATGGCCTCAATTGCTTGACGAGTTAGTGGAAATCTACAACAATACTGTCCACTGTTCCACAGGCTACTCGCCATATTATCTGATGTTTGGAAGACCAAGTCAGCTCCCAAAAGATCGTTCTCTTGGAATCCAAGTCCCTGACGTGATCAATCCCCTGCCAAAAACGGATTGTGTCTCAGAGCATCAGCGAAGAATACACGAAGCCCAACAGATTGTTGATTACCGCATGGGTGAAGCTCACCGTCAACAAGAAGAGAGCTACAATCAAAGAGCTAATGCTTCCCCACTTCAAGTTGGAGACAAGGTATGGCTAAAGAAGTACCACCGTACAGGAAAACTCGACTCACTCTGGGAAACAGAGCCATACACAGTTACAGCTATCCCATATCCTGAGTCAGATGTCTATGAAGTGAATAAACCCGGAATGGCCCCACAGACAGTGCACAGGAACCGCATGAAGCTATGCACCAAAGAGGATCTACTGGTGATGTCATCACCTCCTCCACAAGTCTTGCCGGTCTACACACCAATTCCTGCAATGGAAACACCAGCCAGACAACCTACTGTGGAAGAGTTCCTCTACAACACTCAATTTATCCTTCCATGCTATCAATATGTCCCCGTCTCGGTTCCTGCTCCAGTTGCTGCTCCTCTGCCAACTTCACCTGAGCCAGCAAACAATATCTTTCCTGCTCAAGAGGAAGATCAAGTGTTGAGGCGTTCAGAGCGAAGCACAAAAGGAACACTTCCAGCCCGCTACAGAGACTAAAAGGTCATATCCTTTTCCATGAGTATATAATCTTGTGCTTATTTATTTAGCTGGATGGTCAGTTTAGTAATGTTTAAGCCTCTGCACCTGAGTAATACCAAGCACATTGTTTATTATTTGCACAATTTTCTGTATACAGCCATGGACTTATAGACTGGACCACTAAAGTGCCTTTCCAGAGCCTTTCATATGGACGATAGTATATTGCGGAAAGAGACTCTCATATTGGCACTACCACATTCATGTTTTGCATTTGTTCATTGCCTTATTGTTACTGTGCCTTAAATATATATTTCCTTCCTTTCTTAGCAGTCCTCCACTCGCACAATCACCGAGGACGGCTCACCTTCAGAGGGGGAGTATGTAGTGGCCCGGTCCAGATTGTGTCTGTTTCTTTAAGTACATTTACTTATATGTAATATTATGCTATATGTTATAAGTAAAGCATTTTTCATTTGTTGTGTTCTAGCACCATCTACTGGTGAAAACTGTAAGAATCTGAAGTGTTCATTGGGTGTTATCCTATTGGCTAGTTCTTGGTCACATGGCTCAATAGGTGGAGCTATTCTCCAGCCTCTGTCTAGAAACAACTGGAATGAGCTGGGTCTGGCTGAGTCTCCTCTGAGGGAAGACATTATGTGGAGAATCTCTTCACCACAAGACTCCTCCTAGGCCCGAGGCCTAGAATTTCATCATTTCCTGATGTTTACAGCCAATATGCTGAAGGCTTCCTATCCTGACATTGTGCATCTCTTCAGACAGTAGGGCATACTGACTATATACCAGACCCTACTGCACGCAGATTGGAGAAGTTTGAGGGTCTCCTGCCCCACTGCAATATTAGTGGCTTTCATGCCATTGTCCACGCACCAGCCGTCTGCTCCCCGTAGCACGCTGGGCAACTGTCTTCATTTGCTTACAAGTACTGCACGTGTCTGAACTAGCAGTGAAATTAACCCCAGGACTCCAGGTCTGTACAATCTTATCATATCTACCCTCTAAACTCAAGAGACTCTGAACCTAAAGCATACCAGTATTATTTCTGAAACAAATCGTGCACTTAAAGCTCCAGTACCCTAATTGCACTTCAGCATTCAACTCCAAGCTGTATTTGCCGTGGCCTACCCACGAGAGACTGTGAAACATATATTCCGTATTGATTTGCTTTGTTCCTGCTATATTAAAGCAACTGTTATCCCCAAGACCATGTCTGTGGACTGTCCATCAGCTGTGGATACTGTGTGGGGGTGGATAGCAGGGAACATCTGGGCCCTTACACCAGCAACAAGGTGCGCCTTCCTAGAATGCAGCCCAGGAGCTGCAGAAGGTGATATTTTTGGTTTAATAGGGAAAAAACTGATGAAAGGTTCCCTTTAAATAAAACCATCAGTGAAATATGTGCAAAATATGCCCCAATTCTCATGGTATGTAATTTGCTATTCTCTTTTTTTCAAGTAGGCGGTTCCTATCACAACAACATTCTGCCAGTATTTTAGGTACCGGACCTTCATTTCCCTTATCTGCTACGGTCTCAACTTTGAAAGTGAAATCTAGGCTCTCTGCTATACCTGATATAGTTTGACAGAACAGAGACAAAGCCCCACCAGTACTTCCTGAAATGTGTTTGGTGTCTCTGCTGATAAAGACGGAATACACTTAACAGACAGAGGAATGAGGGTTAAAAAAAAATAAAAAAAACCCCAATATTATTATTAAATATTAAGAAGAAATTAATAATCATCATAATAATAATAAAAATAATAATTGGAAACACTATGTCCAGCACTTTAATTTTGTTTTAACCCTGAAAACACACTTTAACACAGATTTTTAAAAAACTGGAGTACATTCAATATCGCCAATGAGAGAATAGTCACATGCGACACATTTGTTGCAGAAATTTTGCCAAACCCGAATGCATTCATACCAGACTGGGAGTCAGAAGTCAAACTTCAGATTGGAGCTACTAACGAATGGATTGCTAAACCCCCATTCAGATGAAGGAGACAGCTAGAGATACACACAGATTTGTTGAAGTGTGTGTGTGTGTGTGTGTGTGTGTGTGTGTGTGTGTGTGTGTGTGTGTGTGTGTGAATATATCCGTACTACTCGCAGGTTGCGATTCCTGCAGACTCTTCAACCCCTTCACGACCGCGGGCAGTAAAATTACGTCCTATTTTAACGTGACTTAACGACCAAGGACGTAATTTTACTGCCTAAACTTCATTTGATTGCCGTGGCCAAAGCAACGGCTTTCAAATGATGTCCCCTGCTGTTTCTTACAGCAGGGGACCTTTGCTTCACCCCAGGGGGGGTTGCATCGCCACCCCCCATCGACGATCGATGTGATTGGCTGTTCAAATCTGAACCGCCAACCACATCTTTCGCACTGATTTCGGTAAAAATAATACCGGAAATAGTGCGATACAGTGAGATCCGGCTATGAGATGCTGTAGAAGCTACAGCAGATCATAGGTGGATCTCAAACATGCCGCCCCCAGCCCCTGCAGCACTGATTGGAGCGATCGTGCTATGACGCGCAATCGCTCCAATCAGTGTGCAGTGGGGCGGTTTGATTTGCTGGTGGCCGCCCTCCCCAGGCCTGTGCTAGTCTGGGGACCCTCCCCCAACATGTCTGCAGCGTGCAGCACTGGCTGGTACTAGTGGTACCACGCCACCGCTGCTGCTGCCGCTGCTGTCACGTCACGGAGCAGGAGCGGTGAGTATTGTGCTCACCTTGCAGCCCCTGCGCGCTCTTGTTATTGCTCCTGCGCGCTCCCATAATGGCCCCTGCCCGTGCCCCCCTGCGATCTGCCCCCCCCGACATCCCGATCTGCCCCCCCGCCATCCCAATCTGCCGGCCTCCCCCGTGATCTCTATTCTGCAGCCCCTCCGGTATCTCCCTCCTCTTCTGCTCTCCTTGCAGCCCCTGCGCGCTCTTGTGATTGCATCTGCGCGCTCCCGTAATGGCCCCTGCCCGTGCCCCCCTGCGATCTGCCCCCCAGACATTCCAATCTGCCCCCCAGACATCCCAATCTGCCCCCCAGACATCCCAATCTGCCCCCCCAGACATCTCTATTCTGCAGCTCCTCCGGTATCGTCCCCCTCTGCTGTCCCCGTCCCCCTCTGCTGTCACCGTCCCCCTCTGCTGTCACCGTCCCCCTCTGCTGTCACCGTCCCCCTCTGCTGTCACCGTCCCCCTCTGCTGTCCCCCCGACGTCCTCTTACCTGTCTTCACCGGCCGATCACATCTGCCTCCATCGCTGGGTCCTTCTTCCTGGGTCTTCTGCTAAGCTGTCCAACTTCCTGCCTGCTGGCTGCTGCTGTAAAGCTGTTCCTTGCCTTCTGTTCCTCCTGCTAATCCTCTGGGTACTGTGAGTATAACTTTTTTTTTTTTTCCCTCTATCCCCTGTCCATTTTTACACCTCATGCGTCCTGCCGAGCGCTGATCAGGGATGCAGATAACGTATCTGCATCTGTGGTCAGTTTTCGGCGGGACTTTTTTTTCCCGTATTCCCGACTCTTTTTGTATCGCATCAGTCCGTGCGTCCCGCCGAGCGCTGATCAGGGATGCACATAACGCATCCCTGCTCAATTTTTGGCGTGACAAAAAGCATCGGGGATACGGAAAAAAAAGTCACGCCAAAAATTGAGCAGGGATGCCGATCCGTTATGTGCATCCCTGATCAGCGCTCGGCGGGACGCACGGACTGATGCAATACAAAAAGCGTCGGGGATACGGAAAAAAAAAGTATCGCATCTGTCCGTGCGTCCCGCTGAGCGCGGATCAACATCCCTGCTCAATTTTTGGCGTGACTTTTTTTCCGTATCCCCAGCGCTTTTTGTATCTCATCCGACCGTGCCTCCTGCGGCGGCCGATCAGTGCACTGCATCTGTGCGTTTGAAAAGTCAAATGGCGTTCCTTGTCTTCTGAGCCCCGCCATGCGCCCAAGCAATTGATTTCCACCACATATGAGGTATCTGTGTACTCGGGAAAAATTGCACAATACGTTTTATGGTGCATTTTTTCCCGATACCGTTGTAAAAAGAAAAAAAAAAAAAAGCTACCTTGTTGCTGCAAAAATTTAAAAAAAAATAAATAGTTTTCACGGTTCAACGTTATCAAATTTCAGTGGAGCCCCTGGGGGTACAAGGGGCTCACTAAACATCTAGATAAATTCCTTGAGGGGTCTAGTTCCAAAATGGAGTAATTTGTGGGGGAGCTCCACTGTTTAGGCACCATGGGGGGGGGGGTCTAAAAACGTGACATGGCGTCCGCTAATGATTCCAATCAATTTTGCTGTCAAATGGTGCCCTTCTCTTCTGAGCCACGCCATGCGCCCAACAATTACTTTCCACCACATGTGAGGTATCGGCGTACTCAGGAGAAAATGGACAATACGTTTTATGGTGCAATTTTTCCTGATACCCTTGTGAAAAAAAAGCTACCTGGTTGAAGCAACAGTTTTGTGGTAAAAAAAAATTTTTTTTCTTTTCACGGCTCAACGTTATAAACTTCTGTGAAGCACCCAGGTGTTCAAAGTGCTCACCAAACATCTAGAAAAAATATTTGGAGGGCTCTAGTTTCCAAAATGGGGTCACTTGTGGGGGGGCTCCATTGTTTAGGCACCTCAGGGGGTCTTCAAACCTGACATGGCGTCCGCTAATGAGTGCAGCTAATTTTGCATTCAAATGGCGCTCCTTCCCTTTCGAGATCTGCCGTGTGCCCAAACATTTGATTTCCACCACATATGAGGTATCTGCGTACTCAGGAGAAAATGGACAATACATTTTATGGTGCATTTTTTCCCGATACCCTTGTGAAAAAAAAGCTACCTAGTTGAAGCAACAGTTTTGTGGTAAAAAAAAAAATTTTTTTCTTTTCATGGCTCAACGTTATAAACTTCTGTGAAGCCCCCAGGTGTTCAAAGTGCTCATCAAACATCTAGAAAAAATATTTGAGGGCTCTAGTTTCCAAAATGGGGTCACTTGTGGGGGAGCTCCATTGTTTAGGCACCTCAGGGGGTCTTCAAACCCGACATGGCGTCCGCTAATGAGTGCAGCTAATTTTGTGTTCAAAAATTCAAATGGCGCTCCTTGCCTTTCGACCTCTGCCGTGCACCCAAACAATTGATTTTTACCCCATATGGGGTATCAGCGTACTCAGGAGAAAATGCACAATAAATTGTAGGGTGCACTTCTCTTTTCTCCCTTGTAAAAATGAAAATTTTATGGCTAAAGTAACATTTTTGTGTTAAAAAGTAAAATTTTCATTTTTTCCTTCCACATTGCTTTGGTTCCTGTGAAGCACCTAAAGGGTTAATAAACTTCTTGGATGTGGTTTTGAGCAGTGTGAGGGGTGCAGTTTTTAGAATGGGGTCACTTTTGGGTATTTTCTGTCACCTCGGCCTCTCAAAGTCACTTCAAATGTGATGTGGTCCCTAAAAAAATTATTTTGTAAATTTTGTTGGAAAAATTAGAAATTGCTGATGAACTTTGACCCCTTCTAACTTCCTAACGAAAAAAAAAATTCTTTCGAAAATTGCGCTGATGTAAAGTTGACAAGTGGGAAATGTTATTTAGTAACTATTTTGTGTGACATATCTCTCAGATTTATGGGCATAAATTTTCAAAGTTTGAAAATTGCGAAATTTTCCAAATTTTCGCACAATTTCCTAAATTTTCACAAATAAACGCAAAAAGTATCGGCCTAAATTTACAACTGACATGAAGTACAATATGTCACGAAAAAACAATGTCAGAATCGCCAGGATCCGTTGAAGCGTTCCAGAGTTATAACCCGTCAAGGTGACACTGGTCAGAATTGCAAAATATGGCCCGGTCATTAGGGTGTTTTAGTGGCCGGGGGTGAAGGGGTTAAAACCACATGTGCCAAGTATTTAAAGTCCCTCTCTTCTATTCCTATATACAAAAGAAGATTTTTCCTTCAGAAGTTTGGAATAGAAGGAAAAAAAACTTTCCTAAAAAGGTTTTACTACTAGGCATTGCTCCCACCTGGCCAGAATCCTACTCCACACTGATGAGGGGCAATACCCGAAACAGCTGTCTGTGGATGGATACCTGGCCTTGGTATTTCCCTTCTCATATCTTTAAACTCGTCAAGAGTTGCATATTGACTAGAAGGGCCACTTAATATGGTGGTTATGGTGGTCTCCTAAAAAGAGCCGCTCCTTGGCTAGGTCCTTCCTGGAGGAATATCTGGCTATTTTCCGTGTCGAGGCTCCACAGACCTTTTTGATTTGGGAAGTTTTAGGCCATGTGCGCACTAAGAAGTGAATTTTTCTTATGAAAAAAGCGGAACCTCTGAGAGAATCCCGCACCCAAAACTGCACCCGCGTTTTTGCTGTGGATTTACCACGGATTTTCCGAAAGTTGGCCCCCGCGCATTTTTACCATTGTCTATGGCAAAAACCACAGGTACCTGCAGAAAAGAAGTGACATGCTCATTAATTCCGCAGCGGAAAATCCACGGGTAAACCCGTAGTGTGCGTACAGGGCCTTAGTCTGCTTTCACACATCCGGTGTTTCCTGTGCGGCACAATCCGGGACTTTGCAGAAAAAACGCAACCGTTTTTTTTTGCCGCCGGTTGCGTTTTTTTTGCATAGACTTACATTAGTGCCGTATTGTGCCACATGGGCTTGCGTTCCATCCGGTTTTTGCCGCATGCGGCAGATTTAGCCGATGCGGCGGCCAGATGGAACGTTGCCTGGCACGTTTTTTGTCCGGCAAAAAAAAAAAAAACGCATCGCGATGCATCCGGCGCAATTTGCAATGCATGCCTATGGACGCTGCATGCGGTGTCCTGCGGCAATCACCGCATCCGGCCGCCGCATGCGTTTTTTTCCACTACGCATGCTCAATAACCTGCCGCAAGTGCCAAAAAACGGACGGGCCGCATGTCAAAAACGTATGCAAAGGATGCGGTTTTGTCGCAGAATCCGTTGTATAGGTTTTAGAGCCGGATTCGCCGGCTCTGCTAAAACCGGAGGTGTGAAAGCAGCCTAAACCTCCTTCCCGCTTGTACAAATATGTCATGGAGTGACTACAACTAGAAAGAAAAACTGATGACCGTAAGTTAGATGACATGCTTCAAATACTAGTGGCCCACATACAGCAACGAATACTGGAGGTTACCCATAAATGATACCCACTTAGTGATTTACTGCACTTAGGGTATTCTAGGTATTCATACACAGTATTGTAAAGTCAGGATACATCCAAGGCCGCGCTAAATACCCTACACAAGTCATTCTCACATTCGCTGCCATCACCGCTGTGACATCTCTGCTGAGATGACTTTGTAACGAGTGTCAACATCTAGTCTGTCGTGGAGCCCCGGTCCTATACGCCGTGTCTGAGGCATTCATATTACAGTCACACAATATATAAAGCCTCATACAGACGCCTCTGATTTTCCGGTTCTGAAAAAAAAGAAAACAAGAAGAAAAACTGCACACACATGGAACATAGTCCAGTTTTCGGTGTGTACATTTTATTTTTTTTTTTTTACCAACTTTCTCATATGAAAAACTGCAAAGCTTCTCCTACCTATTGACAATATTAAAAACAAACAGCAAGGTGCACCATCAGTGGTTTTTCACAGACCATAGGCTTGGATCAAAAACAGAGCGGTCTCAATTTTTGAGCATGATTCGGAAATGTGAACAGTCCATTGTAATCTAAAATCAGAGAGAAAAAAAAAACTAAAAAACAAAACTACAAAGATAAAACATTTGATTCATGGATATCTGAATGAGGCCTATGGGTCACATTATCTACACAGAAAGTATTACTACCTTATCTATCTTACACAGAAAGTATTACTACCGCCAACAAAGAACATGCATTGACAGAACACTATACCATACAAACCCTAATCTACAAATCTCTGAAAACGGAAAAAAGTTTATTTCTTTTTTTATTTAATTCTTTAAAAAGATAGTCTGACTCAAACTATAAAAGCCACATCATCCTTTATACTCAAAGGGAACCTGTCAGGTGCAATCAGACCAGTTCTGGGTGTATATTGCTAATCCCTGCCTAACTGTCCCTGTATCTAGTAGCATAGATAAATAGATATTTAGAAAAAGTATTTCTAAAAATCTTTTATATGCTAATGAGCGCTGGGACTAGTCGCAAAGGCGTTATATCCCCTGACTAATCCGCCCTCTTAGCATATTAGTACAACCACAAGGGCGTGCTAACATGCTCTTCGATATCCATTGCCCATCATCATCAGTGGTGATGCACCTGACTGTCATCATCGCCGGGTTTAGGGTCAGTGCGCATGATCAGAAGTCCCCGGCACTTCCGGTCATGTGCACTAAACCTGTCTTAAGCCGGAAGATGTACACCCGGTGTCATAGTGCACATGACCGGAAGTGCCAGGAATTCTGATCTTGCGCACTGACCCTAAACCTGGCATCTGAAGCGGTGGCAGACACAGGTACGCACGTCACTATTGAAAAGTTGGGGGTCGCCTTATACGCCGGAAACTATGGTTAATTAAAAATCCCTAGTAAATATGGTACTGCTGGTTGCACATGAGGGGAAGACTGTAAAACAAACATTTTATTTTGAAAAAGAAAAAAAAAAATACTTATAAAAAATAGAAAAATATAATATATTTATAACCATAATACACACATACTACATTTATTTATATTTATAAAGTAAAGGTACCTCACAGGCTTGTCTGGAACGGAGACCATTGCGGTGGAGTACGTTACTTATGGTATTGACTGAAACCAATGTCCCCACTGCCATGAGATCTTCCCGGAGCTCCTTCCTTGTTGTCCTTGGGTTAGCCTCGACTCTTCGGAAAAGCCGGTCCTCGGCACAGGTGGAAACTTTCAAAGGCTGTCCAGGCCGTGGAAGGCTAACAGTAGTTCCATAAGCCTTCCACTTCCGGATGATGCTCCCAACAGTGGAGACAGGTAGGCCCAACTCCTTGGAAAGGGTTTTGTACCCCTTGCCAGCCTTGTGACCCTCCACGATCTGGTCTCTGATGGCCTTGGAATGCTCCTTTGTCTTTCCCATGTTGACCAAGTTTGAGTGCTGTTCACAAGTTTGGGGAGGGTCTTAATTAGTCAGAAAAGGCTGGAAAAAGAGATAATTAATCCAAACATGTGAAGCTCATTGTTCTTTGTGCCTGAAATACTTCTTAAGGCTAGTTTCACACTTGCGCTATTTTGACGCTAACGGAATCCGTCAGTAATGTAGTACAGTTCATTTATTTACAGTGGAAGCGCGTTAATATGCCACGTGTGTGTCATGCAGTACCCGCTTGTGTCCACATGGTGTCGCGCTTCCACTGTAAATAAATGAACTGTACTACATTACTGACGGATTCCGTTTGCGTCAAAATAGCGCAAGTGTGAGTGGGGCCTAATACTTTAGGGGAACCAAACAGAATTCTTGTGGTTTGAGGGGTTGAATAATAAATGACCCTCTGAATAAACTTTTCACAATTTTAAAAAAAAAATAAAAAAAGAAATAACATTCTTTTTTGCTGCAGTGCATTTCACACTTCCAGGCTGATCTACAGTCCAAATGTCACAATGCCAAGTTAATTCCGAATGTGTAAACCTGCTAAATCTGCAGGGGGTTGAATACTACTTGTAGGCACTGTATATGTGTGTGTGTGTGTGTGTGTGTGTGTGTGTGTGTGTGATATATATATACAGTTAGGTCCAGAAATATTTGGACAGTGACACAAGTTTTGTTATTTTAGCTGTTTACAAAAACAGGTTCAGAAATACAATTATATATATAATATGGGCTGAAAGTGCACACTCCCGGCTGCAATATGAGAGTTTTCACATCCAAATCGGAGAAAGGGTTTAGGAATCATAGCTCTGTAATGCATAGCCTCCTCTTTTTCAAGGGACCAAAAGTAATTGGACAAGGGACTCTAAGGGCTGCAATTAACTCTGAAGGCGTCTCCCTCGTTAACCTGTAATCAATGAAGTAGTTAAAAGGTCTGGGGTTGATTACAGGTGTGTGGTTTTGCATTTGGAAGCTGTTGCTGTGACCAGACAACATGCGGTCTAAGGAACTCTCAATTGAGGTGAAGCAGAACATCCTGAGGCTGAAAAAAAAGAAAAAATCCATCAGAGAGATAGCAGACATGCTTGGAGTAGCAAAATCAACAGTCGGGTACATTCTGAGAAAAAAGGAATTGACTGGTGAACTTGGGAACTCAAAAAGGCCTGGGCGTCCACGGATGACAACAGTGGTGGATGATCGCCGCATACTTTCTTTCGTGAAGAAGAACCCGTTCACAACATCAACTGAAGTCCAGAACACTCTCAGTGAAGTAGGTGTATCTGTCTCTAAGTCAACAGTAAAGAGAAGACTCCATGAAAGTAAATACAAAGGGTTCACATCTAGATGCAAACCATTCATCAATTCCAAAAATAGACAGGCCAGAGTTAAATTTGCTGAAAAAAACCTCATGAAGCCAGCTCAGTTCTGGAAAAGTATTCTATGGACAGATGAGACAAAGATCAACCTGTACCAGAATGATGGGAAGAAAAACGTTTGGAGAAGAAAGGGAACGGCACATGATCCAAGGCACACCACATCCTCTGTAAAACATGGTGGAGGCAACGTGATGGCATGGGCATGCATGGCTTTCAATGGCACTGGGTCACTTGTGTTTATTGATGACATAACAGCAGACAAGAGTAGCCGGATGAATTCTGAAGTGTACCGGAATATACTTTCAGCCCAGATTCAGCCAAATGCCGCAAAGTTGATCGGACGGCGCTTCATAGTACAGATGGACAATGACCCCAAGCATACAGCCAAAGCTACCCAGGAGTTCATGAGTGCAAAAAAGTGGAACATTCTGCAATGGCCAAGTCAATCACCAGATCTTAACCCAATTGAGCATGCATTTCATTTGCTCAAATCCAGACTTAAGACGGAAAGACCCACAAACAAGCAAGACCTGAAGACTGCGGCTGTAAAGGCCTGGCAAAGCATTAAGAAGGAGGAAATCCAGCGTTTGGTGATGTCCATGGGTTCCAGACTTAAGGCAGTGATTGCCTCCAAAGGATTCGCAACAAAATATTGAAAGTAAAAATATTTTGTTAGGGTTTGGTTTATTTGTCCAATTACTTTTGACCTCCTAAAATGTAGAGTGTTTGTAAAGAAATGTGTACAATTCCTACAATTTCTGTCAGATATTTTTGTTCAAACCTTCAAATTAAACGTTACAATCTGCACTTGAATTCTGTTGTAGAGGTTTCATTTCAAATCCAATGTGGTGGCATGCAGAGCCCAACTCGCGAAAATTGTGTCACTGTCCAAATATTTCTGGACCTAACTGTATATATATATATATATATATATATATATATATATATATATATATATATATATATATATATATATATATATATATATATATATATATGTATAATATTATATATACACACACACACACAGTATATGTACATCATCAGCCCTTGTAGTGAGAGATGCTTGGGTCTGATGCCAGGTCTTAGGCTACATGCGCACGTTGCATTTTTGGCTGCAGTTTTGTTCTCAGAACTCTGACATTTGACTTCCCAGCAAAGTCTATGAGAAGTCAGATTTGCTATGCACACATTGCAGTTTGTCAGTGTTTTGTCAAACTTTGTGACAAAAAAAAAAAAAAAAAAGTAGCATGTTCATTCTTCCTGCGTTTGTCAACATTTTTCACAAAAACGCAGCAAAAACGCACCTACAAATACAAGGAATTTTTGTGACATTTCCAGGCTTTCTCTGACAACGTGCAGTTTTGGCTGCAGTTTGTGAACACAAAAAGATGCAGCGTGCGCATGTAGCCTAAGGCCGCTTTACACGCAACAACATCGCTAACAAGATATTGCTTGGGGGGGGGTGTCACAAAATTCGTGACGCACATCCGGCCTCGTTAGTGACGTCGTTGCGTGTGACACCTACGAGCGACCGCTAACTATCCAAAAAACTGCAAAAATCGTTGATCGTTGACACGTTGTTCCTTTCCCAAATATCGTTGCTCATTTTGGACGCAGGTTGTTGGTCGTTCCTGAGGCAGCACACATCACTACGTGTGACACCCCAGGAACGACGAACAACAATGTACCTGCATCCTCCTGCAACGAGGTGGGCGTGTTGTTAATGCGGCTGGTCTCCGCCCCTCCGCTTCTATTGGTGGCCCGCTGTGTGACGTCGCACGAACCTCCCCCTTAAAAAAAAAAAAAGAAGAAGAGGTTGTTCGCCGGCCACAGCGAGGTCGTTAGGAAGGTATGTGCGTGTGACGCGTACTAGCGATATTGTGCGCCACGAGCAGCGATTTGCCAGTGACGCACGCACGCACGATGGGGGTGGGTGCTATGTCGCTAGCGATGTCGCAGCGTGTAAAGCGGCCTTTAGAGGTAGAAATTACTTCCCAAAACTGTAATACTTCTTTCATAAGTAAATGCCCAGGATTTCACCCATCATTATCAAAAAGACCACGAGCGTCATTATGTAAAGTGTGGGGGAATTATATTTCCAACTAAGTACGGTATACCTGTATCGCACATAGATTTCAGAACCTGTATGACGCCAAACATCACATTTTCAATGGAAATCTATTTCAGCCAAATTAAATCTTCCTGGGCCATAACACAATAAAAACCATTGTATAAATCAATCTTCTGGTGAGGTTTCTAATCTCTCTTATTACACCATGATTTGTAACATTCTTTCCCTACTTGAAAAGTCTTTATAGATCAACCATTTCATGACCGGGTGAGAATGGGAAATGTTACAAGATTCAGTTTCTCTTTGAAAATAAATACAATAATTTAAATCAAGAATATAAAAAAAAAAAAAAATAATAATTATAAATATTTATAATATAATCTCTTTACTATTAATCGGCCAATATTTCTTACACAACTTCTCCATTGTATACAGACAATTTTACTTATAAATATATGATCACGGATTGCCCTATTCTAATCTTGGGGGATCCTGGGAAATCAGCAAGGGAACCTGACAAGTGAAATCTTTACATAGTGCCTATTGTAATCAATGGCAGTCTGTATGGCTCGGTCAGTCCTCCATATATTGGTGCTCTCCGCTTCTGAGCCCCGCTCTGATTTTATAGCTACTGTATTATAAATGAGGGATCGCAAAGCTTCCTATAAAAAGTGTTTAGAACCCTTTGATCCTAAATCATTATTATAATACCAGTTTATTAGTAATCCAATTCTTTGCAGTTGTAGAGACTTTATATGAAGCCAGTATGGCCACCACTAGTCCGACAGGATGATGCAACGAACTGTTGGGCTATGTGCGCACACAGCAATTTTTTTACGCTGCGTTTTTGGGCGCAAAACAAAAACACCGCACAAAAACGCACCCACGGCAAAAACACATTGGGAAAAACGCATGCGTTTTTACCACGTTTCAGTGCGTTTTTCCCAATGTATTGCATGGGTAAAAAATGCAGGAAAGAATTGATATGTTCATTTTCTTTTTTTCCCAGCTCAAAAACGCAGCTAAATAAAAAAAAAAAAAAAAAAAAAAGTGTTGTGCGGACAGCAAAAATGTAAAGTCAGACTTTGCTGGGGAAGCAAAGTCATGCAGTTTTGAGCCCAAAAACGCACCCGAAAAACGTGCAAAAACACTGTGAAAAACGCCTAGTGCACACATAGCCTTAAAAAGTACCTGAAAAAAAGCATATCTGCTCAATTGCTGTAGGGATATATCCTTAGGGTGCTCTTAGGGCATGTGCGCACGTGTGCGTATTGCATGCATTTGTGCTGCGTCTAGCACTGCAGCGTAAATACATGCGTCCTGAGCACAATCTATGAAGATTGTGCATAATCCTTACGCACAATGCTTTTTTGAATACAGCGTTTTGGATGCTGAAATTTTGATGCAAATCGGTGCGTTCAAAAATGCAACATGTCACTTATTTCGTGTGCTTTGGATGCAGCCCCCTAGCTCTGTCTATGGGAGAGGCTGCATCCCGAGCGCATGAGATCGGCATCTATTCTGCAGACACACTGCATCCATTACACAGTATTTCTGCAGCAATTTGAAGTGCACATGTGCTGACAAATCGCTGCAGAAATTTCAGCGTGTACGTGTGCACAAGCCCTTACACTGGCCAAATCCTTCAAAGTCTACATGGTAATGAACCATCTTTCACGATAACTGTGTGACGTGAATGGGTTGAGCGCTTGAACGATGTGTGAGAACACTTGGACATGAAATCGTTTATTGAGCAAATAAAATTCTCATTTATCTTTTGAAAAGTGAATAATGTAATTAGAAATTATTTTCTCGTCAGATCAGACCAGCAAAAAGGAGGAGGAGTGCAAATTTAGATCCTATGGGGGTGTGCATATGGGCCGGTTTGTATTGCGTTTTTTGGGGGGCAGATTTGTCACAAATCTGCAAGCAAATCATGATGACCGCAAATTCAATGAGAATACTGATGGTAGTGCCCACCTTGAGAATTTTCTCCTTTGCAGATTTGGTGCAGAAAATAATCTGCAGCATGTCAATCCTTTTAGCAGTTTTTGCAACTTTTTTTCATCCATTGAAAAAAATGACATTTTGTGTACTCACCGTAAAATGTCTTTCTTGGAGCCTTTCATTGGGGGACACAGACAGTGGGTTATATGTTATCTCCAGGGGAGGCTTGACACTAGATTTAAAAAAGTTAGCTCCTCCTCCCACAGCATATAACCCCGGCTAGGTGGGAACTAGCCCAGTTTTGTGTAAAAGCAGTAGGAAAAGGGTAACCAAAACCACAAGGGCGGGAGCGGTGTCCCCCAATGAAAGGCTCCAAGAAAGACATTTTACGGTGAGTACACAAAAATGTCCTTTCCTTTCTCGCCTTTTCATTGGGGGACACAGACAGTGGGACGTCCCAAAGCAGTCCCTGGGTGGGAACTGAACTAATAACAGTGTATAACGTCAGACTAAGAACTGACTAATAACTGCAACAGCAGTGAACTCATAAGAAAACACTGTCAGAACCGAGCAGTGGCCACTTATAAATGGGCCACTGCTGCCTGAAGAACTTGTCTTCCAAGAGCAGCATCCGCGGAGGCATGCGTATGCACTCTGTAGAATTTTGTGAACGTGTGCACACTGGACCAGGTAGCGGCCTTGCAAAGTTGAGCCGCCGAAGCCTGATGGCGGATAGCCCAGGAGGAACCCACTGCCCGTGTAGAGTGGGCACGCACAGATTGAGGGGGAACTGCACCTCGTGCCTTGTATGCCTCACAGATGGCAGTCCTGATCCATCGAGAAATCGTGGATTTAGATGCTGGGTCGCCCTTCTTGTGTCCTACTGGGAGGACGAAAAGGGCATCGGACTTGCGCAACGGCGCTGTTCTGGAAATGTAGATCCGCAGAGCCCTGACAAGATCGAGAGTGTGAAGGGCTTTCTCAAAAGGAGTGGACCGGGGCCGGGCAGAATGACGGCAACACAATGTCCTCGTTCAGATGGAAAGAGGATACGACCTTCGGAAGGAAGGCGGGGGAAGGCCGAAGAACCACCTTATGATGGAATATCAGGTAAGGTGAACGACACGAAAGAGCTGCCAGTTCGGACACTCACCTGATAGAGGTAATAGCGACTAAAAAGGCAACTTTCCAAGATAGTCGTTGAAGAGAGATTTCTCTCAGAGGCTCGAAGGGAGGAAGTTGAAGGACTCCCAGAACCAGATTCAGATCCCAGGGATCTAAGGGATGACCAAATGCGCCACCCCTTATAGAAAGGTACGGACCTGAGGGCGAGAAGCCAGCTGCTTCTGGAAAAAAAAAAAAATCGACAAGGCAGAAACTTGTCCTTTAAGGGTACTGAGAGCAAGACCAGAGTCCAGATCGTCTTGCAGAAAAGCAAGAACGTTAGGGATTGAAAAGGTCAGGGGTGACCGACCATGACGGTCACACCAGGAAAGATAGGTCTTCCAGGTCCTGTGGTAAATGCTGGCGGAGGAAGGCTTCCGAGCATTAAGCATGGTATGAACTACCCTGGAAGAAAACCCCGATCTGGCTAGAATCAGGGATTCAAGCGCCACGCCATCAAATGCAGCTGTGCTGTATTCTGGTGGAATATTGGACCTTGCGACAGAAGATCCGGGCGGTCGGGAAGATGCCAGGGAGTGTCGCTGAGAAGTTGGAGGAGCTCTGGGTACCAGGCTCTCCTGGGCCAGTCCGGAGCCACGAGGATCACCGGAATTCCCTCCGCTTTGATTTTCTTGATTACTCTCGGAATGAGAGGAAACGGAGGGAAGATGTAGGGTAGGCGGAACTGCGACCATGGAGAGACTAGAGCGTCGGAGCCTAGCGCTAGCGGGTCTCTCGACCGCGATATGAAGGGACGTATCTTGGCATTCATTCGAGACGCCATGAGGTCCACATCCGGGAGCCCCCAACGAAGAGTGATCTGATGGAACACTTCGTCGTTGGGGGACCATTCTCCTGCCGCTAGACCTTGCCTGCTGAAAAAGTCTGCGGCCCAGTTGTCTACCCCTGGGATATGGACAGCTGAGATGATGGGGATGTGCTTCTCTGCCCAATGAAGAATCTTGGATACCTCCTTCAACGCTGCCTTGCTGGGAGTTCCTCCCTAACCGTTGATGTAAGCCGTGGCATTGTCTGACTGGATCCAAACAGGGAGGCCCAGTAATAAGGGTTGAAGATTCTGAAGGGTCAGAAATATGGCTCTGATCTTCAGAACATTGATGTGCAGAGAGCGCTCGGAAGGAGACCAGCGTCCCTGAACAGTGTGGTGGAGAAACACCGCCCCCCAGACTATCAGGCTGGCATCCGTCGTGACAACCTGCCAGTGGACCGGGCGGAAGGACTTCCCTTGAGATAGGGATGAGACTTGAGTCCACCAGACAAAGGAGCTGAGCGCAGACCGAGACAGGAGGACTGACCGGTCCAGGGAAGCTGGATTCTTGTCCCAGGAGGATAGAAGATCCAGTTGTAGAGGGCGCAGATGGAATTGGGCAAAAGGACACGGCTTCCATGACCGCCACCATTTTGCCTAACACTCTCATTCCGTTCCGAAGGGATGTGTGACGGCGAGAGAGGAGGGATTGGGCAGCCCGAATCAGGGAAGCCCTCTTGTCCTCTGGAAGGAAAACCCGGGACTGAGCCGTGTCTATCAGCATACCTAGGAAGGTGATGCGCTGATGGGGAATGAGGGATGACTTGTTGAAGTTGACAAGCCACCCTAGCCTTGGCAGCGTGTCTAGGCAAATCTGCACGCTTTCTGAGCAAATGTGAGGAGAGCTCCCTTTGACCAGAAGGTCATCCAAATAGGGAACGACCAGGATGCCTCTGGGGTGTAAAATGGACATGACGGCCGCCATTACCTTTGTGAAGACCCGAGGTGCAGTAGCTAGTCCAAAGGGAAGGGCCCTGAATTGGAAATGACGGTGTCCTACGGCAAAGCGAAGGAACCGTTGATGAGAGACACATATGGGAATGTGTAAATAAGCATCTTGAACGTCTATGGAAGCTAGGAATTCTCCAGGTTCCATGGCGGCTAGTACTGCTCTCAGAGATTCCATTCGGAAAGTTCGAATCCGTACGAATTTGTTTAGCCGTTTGAGGTCCAAGATAGGGCGGACAGAGCCATCTTTTTTGGGAACGACAAAAAAATTTGAATAGAAACCTTTGCTGCGCTGTTCCAGGGGCACTGGAATGATAACGTTTGCCTTTTGTAAAGAAGCTATGGCCTGAATTAAGGCCTGGTTTTGCGTCTTGGACTTTGGGAGACGAGAACGCAGATACCTGGTGGCCGGCAGGGAATGGAAATCGATCTTGTAACCCGAGGTGACGATTTCTCGAACCCAGGCATCGTGGGTGTGTTTTAGCCAGATATCCCGGAAAAGCAGAAGCCGCCCTCCCACAGGAGTTGGATCTGCGGGATACCTGGCGTCATGCTGAGGGGGCCTGTACAGAGTGAGGTCCTTTGGATTTAGGCTGCTTGGAGTGGGAACGCCAAGAAGAGCCCCTTGAGGGACCGGATCCTCGATCTGAGCGTTGGGACGGTCCTTGGGCCGATGGCTTTTGGGGAGCAGGCCGAAAGGACTGCCTACGCCAGGAAGATTTTTTTGAAATTTCTGGCTACAGGCCGCTTTTGTGGTAGAATGGTACTTTTACCACCCGTCGCCTCAGATATGAGCTTGTCCAGGGATTCACCAAATAGACGAAGACCCTGGAAGGGAAGTGTGGACAGGGACTTCTTGGAGGCACTGTCCGCATTCCAGATCTTTAGCCACAGAACCCTGCGGGCGAAGACAGCATTGGCTGCCGTTAGCTGGCTGCATCTAGAGAGCCGTGAAGAAGATAATTAGAGGCGAGAGAGAACAAATCAAGAATCTCAAGAGCCTCCGGGGGAATATTGCAAGGGCGAAGCAACTTGCGCAGGTTCCTACTCCACACGCTCATAGCTCTAGCCACCCATGTTATGGCAAACAGGGGGCGTAGAGAGGAGCCCGAAGCCTGAAAAATAGATTTGACCGCAGCATCAACTGCGCGGTTAGACGAGTCCTTAAGAGACGCGTTGTCTGAAACGGACATAACCGTGTGTTTAGCCAGTCTGGATACTGGCGGATCCACAACGGGGGGTACCGACCAGGGCTTAACCATTTCCGGGGGAAAGGGATAAGCGAATGAAGAGGAGGATTTTATATTAAACCTCCTATCAGGGTGATCCCACCGTTTAGATACGATTTGATGAAAAATCGGATCCTGAGCAAAGGAGTTAGGAGGCTTCTTGGCTCGCTTGATTGCCGACTGAGAAGTCGGGTCCGAGGGCTGATCAGGAATCGACAGAGTGATTGACAGCCGCTATCAGAGTGTCTTCCATATGCCTAGACTCGGAAGGGACATCTGAATCAGAGTCAGTCTCGGGAATACTAAAGGTCACGGATTCGGAGTCAGACTGACCATCGTGTGAGTCAGATGAGGCAGAGCGGTCGCAATGGCGCCTTTTGGAGACAGCCTTTTTACGTACTGGGGATGATACACCAGACGTAGGCAAGCTCCTCTGAGGGAGCTGAGCCGGGGGGAGGCTGTGTGAGCCTGTGGAAGGCTGGGATATCTGAGCGGCCAGGTCATCCAACCTTTTAGACATCAGAAGAGCCCATGCAGGGATAGCCTCCTCAGACGGGGGTGCTGCTTGAGTGGCGGCCGGGGCCGAACCCACAGATTGCACGACCCCCTGGTCCGGCAACGCCTGTTGTGACATAGTAGTAGGGGCATCGCAGCCTCGGCAGAGTGGATAGCTTCGCCCATTGGGAAACTAGCTTCCACAGGTGGTGCAAGCATAGTACAGGTCCATAGAGGATGCCAGGGAAGCTTTATCACCCTTGCGGTTTTTACGCATGTCAGCAACAAACGTATAATTATACTGTGAGCCTTTAGCAGTATTACACTACTGTGGGTGAGGAGCTACTAGCAGTATTAGAAAGGGACTGCTATACAGAGCTGGTATATACCAATAGTAAAGTGGCACACACTGCCAAACAGTCAGTAAATACCTGCAGGCACAGTCAGTATATACCGCTGAAAGCTGATATACACCGCCAGCCAGCAGGCACACACCGCTAGGAAGACAGCGATATACCACTGAACAGAGCAGTATATAGTGCTGCAGAGTTGCAGAGCCAAGGAGGCGATCTCACCCGTGTCTGCTCCCCACATGTAATGGCGTTCAGTGTTCTCTGGCAGCGTGGAGGGGAGAGATGGCCCACTAGAGGGAGCGGCATCTAGAGCAGTGAGTGGGGCGTTGCTAAACATGCAGGCCGACACCGGGAGCTAAATTAATGATGCTTCCCCGGGATCATGGCTTGCATCGCCCCAACGGCGCCTTCTCAAGCGGCGGTCTGGATGCAGGGGACTGACCCGTCGTCTCCCTACCTGCTCTTGCTCCGTCTGAAGACGCGTCGGTCTTGGGATGCGGGGATCTCGGGGACGCATCTTCGGCTCAAGGCTAGCAGGTACTCTGTTCTGCCTAGCCCTCTGGAGCTACCTCTGTGAGGTGCTTCCAGGGAGCCTGGAGGGGTACGCAGACCCGACCACTTGGGCGCGAGGGAAGACTGACGGCTTTTGCACGCCAGGTTTCCTCTGCCCGTACACGGGGGGAACGGGGGTGGCAAGGCACCCAGGTATTGCCCCATAGTCAAAAATAGGAGAAAATCACAAAGAAAAATAGAATAAACAAAAAACATAAGCTGGCCTGGGGCTCAGGCCAGACGTGTCAGCCTCCCTGCTGACACTAAAAACAACTGGGCTAGTTCCCGCCTAGCCGGGGTTATATGCTGTGGGAGGAGGAGCTAACTCTTTTTTAAATCTAGTGTCAAGCCTCCCCTGGAGACAACATATAACCCACTGTCTGTGTCCCCCAATGAAAAGGCGAGAAAGGAACATGTTTTTTTGCAACTGGATTTTTCCTGCTAAGAAAAGCAGAAATTTCTGCATCCAAATACTCAACCGAAATAAGCAGGTCTCTCTGTGATTGGTCGATGGTGTTCCCAGGCGATTATTGAGTAGCAGTTGGAGTGTTGGAACGAGCACATACCAGTGTCATTATTGCAAATGTTACTGTTCACATAAACCACAAAACCACAAACTCTCGCTAATTTGATTATATATTCTTAGTATAGTATCTACGGTAATATTTGTTCAATGCTTTATAATTTCATGTATTCTAAATAAATAGTATCACTATGGGATGTGACCACGGGACACAACTACACTCCAGAAGATCTGTGTGAACACGGAGCACGGTGTGATTATCGCAATGCCATCATTTCCTTCCCTATTCATTCCATATAAAAACTTGTCCAACATAGTTTACTAATTCCAAGTTATGATCACACGAATATCTGCGCACTTTTACTCCTATACTATTGGGCATAGTTGCCATCCGAAACTGTAGTTATTATTCATGCGGGGGTCCAACGGCAGCCATACTGTACTGTCTTCTACAGGCAGCAGTAAGAAAAAAAAAAAAGGTTTTAAAAAAGAAAATAATGTAATATACAAACATCAATAATACTTTTCTTCTCTTCTATTGACTGTAATGCTTCTATAGCAGCAGGGTAGACCGCACTCTTGTAGATTCCTTGGGATGCTGTCATTTCTATACAATGCAGCGCTCCCTGTAGATTCACATCAGTACTCATCAGCACTGGACTCGCTCCAACGTTATAAGCTTGTTCTGCTTAAGCCTCAGAAAATAACTTGATGTTGTGGCAGGAGCTTTGTGTAGGGTTTAAAGGCTTTTGTGTTACTCTGCACCCACAAACCGCAAATCTCTTTATTGCGGCGGCTATCTGCTGGATGCAAAGTCCTTTAAAATGTCCGAGACTATAGGTGTCCTTAAATCTCAGGCAGCGCAGGAAAATCTGACAGTATATTTTATTCATTTGTAATATTTTCACATCACTCCTATACTGCACTGACATTTTAAAAAGGGACCCAGTCATTACATGGGCACTCGCAAACAAGCTTATTTGGACTAATCAAAGGATGCGGCTACTAGGCCCCTTCCATGGTCAACTCCTCTCTGGATCAAGAGGACGTGGGGAGTGGAGTCTAAATTTTCCAGAAATAGAGCACCACACGATATTGCTGTTCATCTAATTCATGGTTCAAAATGGAGCCCAAATATATTTTTAAGGTCTACGTGGGGGAGAGTTTGACAAAGTAAAGGTGCCTACAGGAGACTTTGCCAACAGCGATTCCCCCTCTACTCATTCACATGCATGCTCAGTTCAGCTAAGTACATGTGCTTTCATTGATGACAGTGGAGCAAGTAGTCACAGAAACTTATCTCCAGGGAGAACAAAAGCCCAAAACCTAAAAGCTTCCCCCTCTGCAGCTCCTGGGCTGCATTCTAGAAAGGTCCCTGTTATTATTGTGCCCCATGTGAGACCAAAATAAAAGACTTTATAAAGTGGTACCTTTTTGTATTCAGATACTGTAAATGTGACACGGGGGCGGGCTCTCTGGCGTCCGGTATTCTGCCTCCTGGTCCTGTATGCCGCCCCCCATCGCTCCTTTCCATAGCTGATGCACCGCCCACTGCTTCAGCCATCCCCGCGCATGCCCAGTGCCAGTCTCACGGGACTGAGCAGTGTGACGTGTGCGCAGGCAAGTGATTATGGGCGGGGCTGTGATTGTTATCAGCAAGTACCCGTCCATAATCTCGTGCGCGCGCAAACCTCACCAGCGGGCACACTGCTCAGGGTAGATGCTAGACTGTATGGGCTGCTTCCAGGGATGACTTCCCTTTTGTCATGTGATAGTATTTTGAACACGCCCCTATCACAGGGGCCTTTCTAGAATGCAGCCCAGGAGCTGCAGAGGGGAAATCTTTTAGGTTTTGGGCGAAATTTCTGCTGACTCCTGAATCCTTTAAAATCCAAACGTGCCCGATCCTCCTTTTGGACAAATATGAAGCACCAAAATCAGATCTCCTGACGCGGGTCTGATCCAGTCATCACAATTGGTGCTCCAACCAGATTGTATGGAGATCTGAGTTTGGCCTTTGCACCTCATCTTTCAGCTGATATTAAAAGGCCACTTTACACACAGTGACATCGCTAGTGATATCGCTGGTGAAAGCACCCGCCCCAAATTGCTGCCCGTGGCACAAAACATCACTCGGACCTGTCACACGGACTTATCTGCCTAGCGACGTCGCTGTGGCCGCCTTTCGGCATCACAGCGGCGTCACTAAGTGGCCGCCCAATAGAAGCGGAGGGGCGGAGATGAGCGGCCGGAACATCCCGCCCACCTCCTTCCTTCCTCATTGCGGGCGGCCGCAGGTAAGGAGATGTTCCTGCGATGTAACACATAGCGATTTGTGCTGCCGCAGGAACGACAAACAACCTGCGTCCTGCAACAGCAACGATAATTGGGATTAGAACGACGTGTCAACGATCAACGATTAGGTGAGTAATTTTGATCGTTAATGGTCGTTCGTGCGTTTCACACGCAATGATATCGCTAACGAGGCCGGATGTGTGTCACAAATTCTGTGACCCCAACGACATCTCGTTAGCGATGTCATTGTGTGTAAAGCACCTTTAAGGCCTATGACACACAGCAAGTAAAAATCGGATGGGGAGGGGAAAACAAACAAACAAAAAAAAATGCATTCTACTCAGACTAATGTTACTCCATGGGGCCGTTCCAATCTGCAATTTTTTTCTCAGGCCCAATTGGACCGAGAAAACAATTGCAGCATGCTGTGAATGTTAGCGAGTGATGTGTCACTTGCACCGATACAAGTCTATAGGGGGCTTTACACGCTACGATATCGTTAATGTTTGATCGTCGGGGTCACATTGTTAGTGACGCACATTCGGCGTCATTAACAATATCGCAGCGTGTAATACTTACCAGCGACTTTAGGCGACCTCAAAAATGGTGAAAATCGTTCACCATGGAGAGGTCGTCCCAAAGTCAAAAATCGGTAAGGGTTGTTTAGCGTTGTGGTTCATCGCTCATGCGGCAGCACACATCGCTATGTGTGACACCGCAGGAGCGAGGAACGTCTCCTTACCTGTCGCCGGCCGCAATGCGGAAGGAAGAGGTGGGCGGGATGTTTACATCACGCTCAGCTCCGCCCCTCCGCTTTGATTGGCCGGCCGCTGTGTGACGTTGCGGTGACGTCGCTGTGATGCCGAACGTCCCTCCCCCTTGAAGGAGGGATTGTTCGGCAGTCACAGCGACGACGCCGACCAGGTAAGTATGTGTGACGCTGCGTAGTGATAATGTTCGCTACGGCAGCGATCACAAACAATCGCATGCGCGACGGGGGCGGGTACTTACACGGTCACTATCGCTACAAATTGCTAGCGATATCGCTACCGTGTAAAGCCCCCTTAAGGGTGCGAGTGAAGCATCGGATTCCACTCGGATGACACCGGAGTAAGGTGCAGTATATGCATTAGTTGATCTGATTGCAAGATCACCTCACAGTTGAATGACGCTCGGTCACGCTCACAGTAGAGGGTCATTGGAATATCGCTTCCGAAGCTCTCATATCGGATGATATACGCTTTTGTGGCTCTACAGTTTGGCCAACATTAGTGTAATGTGTATGGCCGCTTTTAGGGAAAGTTGTGCCGTTCTCAACTATCTTTACCAATTAGCAAAAACAAGGATCGGTCTCTACTGCACTGCAGCCCGTGACAAAGGTACTAGTCAGGTAACAAACCACATTAGTCCAGCGAACAAGCTGAATAAATGAGTTAGCACATAGTGTGCATGTGCCTGTCAGTACAGACAAATACTGCGAATCGTTTGCGATATATAATAGTTTGTCTTGAGTCTGTACGTGGACTTGGCCCATCTTCCATGAAGAACTCCAGGCACACGTCACCTTTATAGCAGGTAGGACTGTTCTTTGACCCAGAGAAAACTAGAAGTGAATATGGCTATGGCTGGGAGGATCCCACAACGCAGGCTGTACCATCCCATGATAAATGGCCATAACACTGCCCCATGATAACATATCTCCCACATTGCAGAAGAGGAGCGCGTTCCCTGATTGACAGGAGGAATTACACTATACACACAATTTGCCGACACGGACGGTCACGCTGCCGGCTGCTTCACTCTTGCTCAAAATTTCATTAGTAGAAATGATTTGACATTCGCCACTGCCAAGACTAATTACCAGGTATCCATTACAGAATGAAAGCAAGGTCAGGGGTATCTGTAATACTAAGCAATGACTAATCACTCAGCTAGTAGGCGTTATTGAATGCACCCATCACCCTGCACCATCACTAGGGGAACATAGAAAGTTTGGCAAACCAGCTGAACTGAGGTAACGCTGCAAACCCCTCCAGGACTACAGGGCCCGGGTCCTCCGTGCACCAATGCTCTAATCTAGGTGCAGGGCAATTTGCAATTGAAAACCTAACAGGGCAGAAACCAAAGAGCTGCTACATTCCCCTCCTGTTATCAGGTGACTGACGGATCAGACAGCTGTACCCTGGAGAAAAGAATTGAAGAAACCGGTCATCAAAAATGTCCCGTCACCAGGTGACCGCCAGCCAGGGCTCATTAGGAGAGTGTATGCCCTCTGCCCAAGTGTGCCGTTTTGTTTCTTTTATTTATTACTCATTTTGATGGTCCTTAAAAAAGGGGACATTGCTCAGAAGGTAATGATTCAGAGCAGTGAGCACCACTTTGTGAAGACCATAAACATTAGCACTAAATAACACCCCAAATCTCTAGAACCATGAGGGTGGTACAAAAAAACAACACATACACACAAAAAACCCAGCTGACAATGGGAATAAGATGGCATGCTATAAGCCTCAAATATATCTTTGTAGATATCCCAGTTTAAATTGCTGGATGCATCTATTAAAGAGACTGTCACCAGGTTTTTGCCACTTAATTTGAGAGCAGCATAATGTAGAGGCAGAGACCCCGATTCCAGTGATGTGTCACTTACTGGGCTGCTTAGTGTAATGATAAAAATCAGTGTTTAAAAATCAGCAGATTATCATTAGAGGACTACTTGATGTGCTGCAGGTAGTCCAGCATATTCATGAGCTCTGTATATAACTGCTAGATCTGCAGCAGAGAAAACACTGATTGTATCAAAATGACAGCAAACAGCTCAGTAAGTAACACATTGCTGGAATCAGGGTCTCGGTCTCTACATTATGCTGGATAAAGGCTGAAGGGAAAAAGCGCAATAGGGTCTTACCAAGTGGACAAAATAAGGGAATGTGCTCACCTTATGGGGTAGTGTGTCACACAACCAGAATTAAATCATGTAGTCAGCTGCTAAAGAGTCCACGTGCTAAAAAAGCCGAAGCCGATCAGGAGCAAAGTAGATGTGGAACTGTTAGGTCAGGGCCACACAGGGCACTAGTGCAATCCTCACATGACACTCGGCTCACGCTGGCAGCACAGCAGGAGGCGAGTGTCATGCGAGTGTCCTTGCGACTGAGGTCCGACTGTGCAAGCGTACCTCAGCTGCGGGAGGGATTTATCTCCCTCTCTCCTCTGTAGCCGGCTATTGCCATTCTCGCCCTGCACTCGCAGTACACCGGTGTACCGCGAGTGCAGTGCGATTTTTTTTCTCGCCCCATAGACTTGAATGAGTGCAAGAAAAAGAGTCTCGCGTTACAATCGCAGCATGCTGTGATTATTTTCTCAGCCCTAATCGGACCAAGAAAATAATCGCTCATGGGTGCTGACACAGGCTAATATTGGTCCGAGTGGAATGCGATTTTTTTTTTTTTTTTTTAAAATCGCACTCCACTTGCACTGTTTTCTCGCAGTGTGGCTTAGGCCTTACTGCGCTGCTGAAGATATGACATAAAGCCAGGAAAGTTGAATGAAGGTGGTTTTATTCAACGCGTTTCGAAGTGTCACCCCACTTCATTAGCAAATCCACCGATATATGTGGCTTTCCTGACTAAGTGGGGTGACACTTTGAAACGCGTTGAATAAAACCACCTTCATTCAACTTTCCTGGCTTTATGTTATATCTTCAGCAGCGCAGTAACATTTCCACATCTACGTTGCTCTTGATCTGTCTCTATATTATGCTGCTCTCAGATGGGGGAAGCAAAAACCTGGTGACAGATTCCATTTAATAGGTCCACAGCCGTGACTAGTCCCCCTTGTTACACTGAACCTGCCCACTCAGCTAGCGCAGACACACACACACACTTAAGGGTGACAATACACAGCACGTGGAAATGCTAAAGGTTGCACATATAAAATTTTCATTGCGGTAAAAACTACAAGATTTCTAGTGAAAACAGAGCCTTATTGCTCTTACAGATGCCCATACAATTTGGTCTGGTTTTGAATCGCAATACACGAACCTGAGAGTGACAGCTTCATAGAAATATATGAAGTGGTCACGCTCGGGTCAGGAGAGCCACGCCTGGTCCGAGCATTGCGATTTGCCATCAGCCGATTTGCACAGATGTGTGTCTGAAAGAGCCCCATGGAAGAGTTCTTCCATTTCCTAAGGCTATGACCGCACTTTGTGGTGCCCTACATGCAGTTTAGAACGCACCTTTTTGCCTTAATTGATTTAGCCAAAGTTACCCTTTCCAGAAATTTAGCGCTAAAAACGCATGCGTATTTACCGCGTTTTCAGCGCTTTTTACATGCTTTTTCACCTGCGTTTTCAACATCAAGACACTGCTAAATAAAGATTACATAGTCAAACATCATGAAAAAAAAAAAGAAAAAAAAAGGAAAACAATTTTGAAATTAATGAAGGAAATATTGAGATTTCATGAAATTATAGCAGTTTTATAATATTTAATGCTAAAATAGCAATAAAATCCTAATTTTCTTTAATTGTCGGACTATGTGTGTGTGTAAAGGGACATTATTCCATTATTTTAATGTTAGAAAAGCATGCGTTTTTTGAAGTCCAAAACGCATGTTTTCTGCACCTAAAAAGCAGGTAAAACGCAGGAATTTTGATGTTTGTTGCTTTTTGACACTTGTCATTGACTTCAATGTTAGCAAAACGCTGCAGAAATGGCAAAAACAATTGACATGCTGCTTCTTTGAACGCATGGTTTTTGCCACAAATTATGCAAATTAAACGCTGTGTTTTGAAACGCAAAGTGCGGTCTAGAAATCTACATTTTCCATTGATTTTGCTGGAAAATCAAAACGCATGCCTTTTGGCATAAAAAAGGTGCAGTTCAAAATGGACCAAAAAAGCACCTAAAAGGCAGGTGGAAACGCAAAGTGCGGTCATACCCCAAATCAGATTTGAAGAGGTTCTTTTTTTTTTTTTTTTTTTAACAGTTTTGGAAGAGTTTTTCCTGACGCTTGCTCTTTTTTTTTCTTTGCAGGAAAACTCCTGCAAATGCTTCCTCAATCGGTGTTTTTAAAAATCTGAAAACTAAAATGCTTAAAACAATGACTATATGAGATACACAAAAAAAAAAACACCACTAGAAGTTAATAAAAAGGGGCCTTTCAAGAATTTTCTGGCACTTTTTGTATTTTTTTTTTCGGGGGCGGGGGGGTGTCGAGTTGACATAACAATTAACCCCCAAACTGACAGCACCATATATTTTTGTGATACTGTCTAATATGTGTGCCAGGACCAGACATCTTAATAGAGACAAAAGTGTTCCCATCTGACGAGATTTTGCATTGGGCATTCCCGGCCCAGTCACGTGTGCACACAGCATTTTGGATTTCTCATAGACTTTGATGGGGAAGGTCTGCATTAAGCTTATGAACAAAAACTGCACCAAATTCTGCAGCAAAAACCACTGTAAAAAAAACGGTGTGCGCACACGGCCTTAGGGTGGCTCTTCATGTGCATTGGCGGAGCAGTGCCATGTAACAAAACATTTTCGCAAGTCTAAATGATGCACATAATATTCATGCGCTTCACCTGTACTTGGTGCGGATCCACGTGTGGATTTGCAGAGCGTTTCTCAGCCAGACGGCCTACTCCTACCCCTCAAATGTCATATGAAAACCCTGCATTAAAAGAAGAGGTCAGGCGGCTAAATAGAGACACCCTGAAGATAATATTTTAGGAGTCATTTACTATTTATACAATCATATATATTCAAACACTTAGTGTTCCACATCTACGAAGCTGCCAGTAATGGTGCACACAGTGTCTGCAGCCCCAGCATATGGACGTGTGACCTAACACCCCAGAATACATTATGGCCCCTGCGTGAGCGCGTTACAGCAGTTAAGCACGTTTTATGGTAAAGCCCCGTAATCCCATTCTTAGCTCCCTTTTAGCGTCAGTCATTGTGGCCCGGCAGCATTGGCAGATAACAGTCCTTGCAATTCATTGACAGAATCCCGACCATTAAAGGCTCAGTCTTAAAAATAAAAAAGAGCTTTTCTGCAATTTGTGCATGTGTAATCACTCGGTGGAGCTTTGCATATTTACCAAGAGTAGTCTAGGGTTAAAGGGTAATGCAAAAGTCTGTCCTTAAATACACACGGTGAAGAAAGACAATTTGCTGAGTCCAAGCCAATTCATGAATAGATGAATGAAGCCATGTGGGATGATGGAACAAATGAAGGTCACGTATCACATTCCCGGCATGTCCTTATAAAACACCTCAGCTGCCACTCGTCCTGGGGAAGAGAACAGGGAATTTTTTGGAATCACAATCACACTGGGGATTTTTGCCCTTGTGATTCTGGGTGATAGGAGGGTTGTGATGACCCTCAATGATAATTCACCATATCCAGGCAGGACTAGGTCTTCGGACAACTGCTCTCTTCTGCGCTCGTATTTCTGGTAATAATACAGGCGTGGATTTGGAGAGTCTGGGGCTTTCCATAGTAATCCACTGAAGGAAGCCTGTTATATTACATCCTCGTCACATCACACCACAAAACAGGCTGAGTTTATATAGTCAAACATCTCAATCTCCATCACCTGAGAAATTGTCAAATGCTGAGGAATTCTTACGTGTCGGCCAGGTTTTCTGCGGCCTCTCCTCCCCTCCTGCAGAGGACATCAAACAAGCAGAGAAGGGTGGCTGCAGATAACCCCAAAAAAATATAATGTCCATTGGAAACTTAAAAGGATTTTCAGCCTTATAATATTGATGACCTAGCAGAAGGACAGGTCATGAATATCAGATCGCTGGCAGTCCGACACCACCGATCAGGTGCTACCAGCTCCAGGAGTCCAGAAGTGGCCTGATGTGAGCCGAGTATGGAGAGGAATACAGCAGCTCCATACACCAATGACCATCTGAACCGATCAGCTCCTACACAGATGTTTCAGTGAAAAGACATCTTAAAGGGAACCTGTCACCAGATTTGGTGACTATAAGCTGCGGCCACCACCACTGCGCTCTTATACAGTGTGTCGACCCATATCCTGTCCACCGCCATTAACATGAAAACGGCGGCAGCTATAGGCGTAGAAGTGGTGTCTAGGAATAGTAAAGTAGCCACGCGCTACGCAACGACACCACCTATACTGCCACCTGGTGGAAAACAATGGAGTTAGCATTTTTATCTCGAAAACGGAACAAGACAGGGAAAGAAAAGTGAATTACAAAGTTGTAGGGCATCATCAATTCAATACGAAATCGTCACCTTGCATACAGAAATGCTATGATTAGAATGTATAAAACTCAAGGCTACGGACGTGAAGCGATACCTCATGGAGACCTTCCTACAAGTCATTGGGTATGGTGGCTGCATGGAGTGGCCTCCACGGTCACCTGACCTGACCCCATTGGACTTCTTTCTGTGAGGTCACATCAAACAGCAGGTGTATGCGACCCCTCCACCAACATTGCAGGACCTACGACGACGTATCACAGATGCTTGTGTAAACGTGTCACCTACCATATTGCACAACGTGCAGCAAGATACAGTATGCTGTGCAGAGTCCAGATGTGCATTGCAGCTGACGGGGGCCATTTTGAGCATCAAAGTTAAATGAGCACCATATGCGTGACCAGCATTCAATGTTTTGGTGGGGTCATGGGTTTCATATCATAGCATTTCTGTATGTAAGGTGTCGATTCATATTGAATTGATGATGCCCTACAATTTTTTTAATTCATTTTTTTCTCTCTCGTTCCGTTTGAGAAAAAAAAATTCTAACTCTGTTGTTTTCCACCAGGTGGCGCTATAGGTGGTTTCATTCCGTAGTGCATGGCTACTTTACTATACCTAGACACCACTTCTATGCCTATAGCTGCTGTTCTCAAGTTAATGGCGGTAGACAGGATATGGGTGGACACACTGTATACAGCGTTCTGGAATGCTACAACGTAAAAAAACACTTATTATACTCACCTAGGGGGTGGTCCGGTCTGATTACAGTTGCTGCTGTCCGGTCCAGCGCCTCCTCTCTGCAGCGATCGCCGTCCTCCGTGTTCTGATGACTGCGTGCATGATGCGTCCTACGTCATGCACACTAACCGGGATGGAGGTCCTGCGCAGACTCCCTTTGATCTGCCCTTCTCAGAGCAAATCAAAGTATTGTGTCCGCGCATGCGCACTAGTCTTTCACCTTTCCTTGGGCCTGCACATTACTGTACTTTGATATGCCCTCAGCAGGGCAGATCAAAGTGCACCTGCGCAGGACCACAATGTTGGCCTGTGTGGATTATGCAGATGTGTCATCCACACTGGGCTGGGTAGAGGGTGGATGGAGATTGCAGCAGAGAGGAAGCACCGAACCAAAGAGCTGCGACACCCATCGGACCGGACCGGACCGTCCCCCTAGGTGTTTTTTACATTATATGGAGCGACCTGGGCTCTTATATACGGCATTCCGGAACACTGTATATAAGAGGTCAGTGGTGGTGGCTGCAGATTATAGTCGCCAAATCTGGTGACAGGTCCCCTTTAATGCTTCAGCATATGACATTTTAGACATTTGTAGCTTCCATCTTTGTTGGAACAGTTTGGGAAAGGCCCTTTTCTAATTGTCATAACTGTTCAGTGCACAAAGCAAGATCCATAAAGAAATGGTATTGGGGAGCTTGATGTGGATGAAGGTGACCGGTTGCAGATCACAACCTCAACCCCATTGATCACGTTTGTGAAGAACTTCGAGCAAAATCTCCCTTCAACATTAGTGACTGGCCTCATAAATGCCATTTTGGAAGAATGGGCAAAAGTTCACACAGAAACTCAAATCTTGTAGAAATCCCTAATAGGTGTAATGTGCTGGTGCCCAAATGCTTATGTCCATAAACCAAGACTAATGTGCCACCTTTTACTTTCTGTCTGCAGTATTTCAAACCCCAAGCTACTGTTATGTGCATGTGACTTTCACAAACATGTAATATCTTTACATGGCTAATCCATTCCTCCGTTAGAGAAATTAGCATTTGGATACACCACAGTCCTTCAGACTCATTTTGCATATCTAAAGCCTTTGTCACACCAGCTCTATTCCCTGCTCCACCTCCTTCTTTCCCTGAAGTCACATAGCATAGAAGAAGCCGGATGCGGTGCGCATGCAGTACATTCATTTACAGTCGAAGCCCGACACCATGCGGTTGCGTGCTTCATGCACAACCGTATTTGTCCACATGGTGTCGCGCTTCCACTGTAAATGAATGTACTGTACTAGATGCGTGCCGGATCCAGCATCCGGCGAAATGGCGGATGAGTGAAACGGGCCTAAAGCGCTGGACTGACAGAGGCTTCAGATCTACCAGAGATTAAGTCTCAAATTGCATATTAGTTCAAACACTGATTTCTGACCATGTAAAAAGTATAGATGGACATCTCTCTAAAAAGAACTACATCTGCACAGAAGAGGTTTGGGGTGTAAAATCCTGATTCCCTTTAAGTTTAGGCCAACATGGTGACACAGGACGTGTGACATGAATACTGCAGTGTGACACTGCAACATGTCCTCATTATTGGGGGTCCCTTGTTGTCCTACATTGGATGGGGAATGAAGATCCATTTGCTCCTTTCATGCAGGACAGCTGTTCTAAGGTTAGCAAATGCAGCTTCCGAGGCTGGGTGTCCGCACCTCCTACAGATCTTATCTGTGCAATATAAAATCCTCCTACATACCTGGAAGATCTGTCACCTGAACACAGGTAGCAGGTCAGGTACAAGCTTTTAGTGTGAGGAGGTAATGATTACCCTACAGATAGCAGCCAGGACTCGGGCTCTTCAAAGAATGAAATCAATAGTTCCTAGAAGACTGACAGACATATATACTACTGTGCACAAAAGCAAGATGTCTTTTCTGCGCATAGCTAAGAGTTCTGCGCATAGCTAAGAGGTTTAATATAAGTATATCCTTGAGTGCTTATTTCTCATGCAATGCAGAAAGATGATGGGCCAATAACATGCGGCAATGCTGTTCCTTTTACATCGACAAACAAAATGGAAGCTTTCTACTATCTTTACGGAGATACAGTTTTGCACAAATAGTCTGTACATAAAATGAAAATAATAGGATTAGAAAAAAAAATGTGTAACTGGGTGAACAACTGGCTGAGTGATAGAAAACAAAGGGTGGTTATTAATGGAACACACTTGGACTTTGTCACAGTTAACACAGGGGTCAGTATTGGGCCCTCTCTTTAAAATATTTATTAAATCACCTTGTAGGGGGCATGTAAGCTAGAAACCGGGGCTGAGAAATGGAACTTGAAGTTTAATGTACATAAATGTAAGGTTATGCACTTGCACAGTGGAAATAAAATGTATTATGTGCTAAATTATTAAACACTGGTTAAAGCAGTCCCTGAAAAAGACTTGGGTGTATTGCTGGACGTAAAACTCAACTTTAGTGACTAGTTTCATTCAGCTGCTGAAAAGACAAATAAAATAACGGAATGCAATAAAAGAGGCAGAGACGCTCATGATTAGAACATAGCTTTGTCTCTATAGAAGACAGTAGAATGACAACGCTTAGATTACCGTGTACAATTTTGGGCTCCAGTGTATAAGAAGGACATAGCTGAACTAGACCTGATTCAGAGAAGAGCAACCAATGTTATTAAGGGAATGGATGTATTGTAATACCCAGAATATTTCAGAGCTGCAACGTTACTGGAGTATCAAAAAGCACGAGGTGTGCCATACTCAGGGACATGGCCAAGGTAAGGAAGGCTGAAAAACGACCACCTTTGAACAAGAAACATAAGATAAAACGTCAAGACTGGACCAAGATATATCTTAAGACTGATTTTTCACAGGTTTTATGGATTGATGAAATGAGAGTGACTCTTGATGGGCCAGATGGATGGGCCAGAGGCTGGATCAGTAAAGGGCAGAGAGCTCCACTCCGACTCAGACGCCAGCAAGCTGGAGGTGGGGTACTGGTATGGGCTGGTATCAAAGATGAACTTGCGGTACCTTTTCGGGTTGAGGATGGAGTGAAGCTCAACTCCCAGACCTACTGCCAGTTTCTTGAAGACAGCTTCTTCAAGCAGTGGTACAGTAAGAAGTCGGTATCGTTTAAGAAAAACATGATTTTCATGCAGGAAAATGCTCCATCACATGCATCCAACTACTTTACAGCGTGGCTGGCCAGTAAAGGTCTAAAAGATGAAAAAATAATGACATGGCCCCCTTGTTCACCTGATCTGAACCCCATAGAGAACCTGTGGTCCCTCATAAAATGTAAGATCTACAGGGAGAGAAAACAGTACACTTCTCAGAACAGTGTCTGGAGGCTGTGGTGGCTGCTGCACGCAATGTTGATCATAAACAGATCCAGCAACTGACAGAATCCATGGATGGTAGGCTGTTCAGTGTCATCATAAAGAAAGGTAGCTATATTGGTCACTGATTTATTTTTTTTTGGGGGGGGGTTGTTTTTTCATGTCAGAAATGTTTATTTCTAAATTTTGTGCAGTTATATTGGTTTACCTGGTGAAAATAAACAAGTGAGATGGGAATATATCTGATTTTTATTACGTTGCCTAATAATTCTGCACAGTAATAGTTACCTGCAACAGATATCCTCCTAAAATAGCCAAATCTAAAAAAAAAAAAAAAACCTCCAACTTCCAAAAATATTAAGCTTTGATATTTATGAGTCTTTTGGGTTGATTGAGAACATAATTGATGATCAATAATAAAAAAAAATCCTCTAAAATACAACTTGCCAAATAACTATAATATGTTAAATCCAATAGACTTGAGTTTAAACCAGGGGTGGGCAATTAATTTTCCCATGGGGCCGCATGAGAAATTGGGATTGGTTTAGAGGGCCGGACTAATATAATTACCTCAGTTCTACCCAATATACTACATTACTACACCCCCTCCATATACTACACCTGTAATAAACTACACCCCTATATACTACACCTGTATTATACTACACTCCCTCCATATACCTGTAATATACTACACCCCCATATACACCTGTATTATACTGCACCACTATATAATACACCTCCGATATACTACACCATTACACCCCTATATACTACACCTGTAATCTACTACATCACTACACCCCATATACTACACCTGTAATATACTACATCACTACACCCCTATATAGCACACCTGTAATATACACCTCCATATAGCACACCTGTAATATACTACATCACTGTACCCCTATATACTACACCTGTAATACTACACCTCCATATAGTACACCTGTAATATACTACACCTCCATATAGTACACCTGTAATATATTACACCTCCATATAGTACACCTGTAATATACTACATCACTACACCCCATATACTACACCTGTAATATAGTACACCCCCATATAGTACACCTGTAATATACTACACCTCCATATAGCACACCGCACACCTGTAATATACTACAACTCCATATAGTACACCTGTAATATACTACACCTCCATATAGTACACCTGTAATATACTACACCCCTATATACACCTGTAATATACTACATCACTACACCCCATATACTAGACCTGTAATATAGTACACCCCCATATAGTACACCTGTAATATACTACACCTCCATATAGTACACCTGTAATATACTACACCTCCATATAGCACACCTGCAATATACTACATCACTACACCCCATATACTACACCTGTAATATAGTACACCCCCATATAGTACACCTGTAATATACTACATCACTACACCCCTATATAGCACACCTGTAATATACACCTCCATATAGCACACCTGTAATATACTACATCACTATACCCCCCCATATACTACACCACTATATACACCTCCATATAGCACACCTGTAATATACTACACCCTCATATGTCACACACCCTGCTCCCCATACAGCCTGCACCCCCATATCACACACGCTACACCCCCATATGTCACAGACCCTGCTCCCCATACAACCTGCACCCCCATATCTCACACACCCTGCTACCCATACAACCTGCACCCCCATATCTCACACACCCTGCTCCCCATACAGCCTGCCCCCCCCAGATCACACACACTACACCACGATATGTCACACACCCTGCCCACATATCTCACCCTGCCTGTACACCAACTTACCCCTCTCAAACACTCTGCACCCCTTCACATCCTTCTGTCAGTCTGCAGCCCTCATATGCCACTCACCCTGCAACTCCATCTTCCCACATATGCCACTCACCCTGCAACTCCATCTTCCCTCATATGCCACTCACCCTGCAACTCCATCTTCCCTCATATGCCACTCACCCTGCAACTCCATCTTCCCTCATATGCCACTCACCCCGCAGCCCCCTCCCTCTCATGTCCCCTCTTTTTTTATTACCAGTTATCATGTGTCCACATCTCCTTCAGGATTCAGTATCTTTGCTTTCTGCCCGGCATCCTGTGTCTCCTCCCACACAGTCACATGGGCGTGACGTCATCGCAGGTCCTGCAGCATGAATTATTCCGTCTGCTGTGCTGCTCCTTCTCCTGCAGGGCGGGCGGGAACTTTTGAAATGACACACGCAGCGCAGTACTGACAACGTCAGAGCGCGCGCGTGTGTCACTGACAATTAGTGCCGGCAGGGAACAGAGGAAAGACTCCTGCGTTCCGCTGCCTGCACTTACTGTGCGGACCTGCAGGATCTCTCCCTGCTCGGCACGCTGCAGCCCGGCTCCACTGCACCGGCTGAAGACGGGCGAGCCGGTCACAGAGAGTAGGCGGGCCGGATGTGGCCCGCGGGCCGCCCCTTGCCCAGGTCTGGTTTAAACCATAAACTTAAACTATGAAAATATATGTGCTTGTCACTGGGGAGAATGTGGTGGAAAAAATAACCTGCCAAAGACCTCTGGATCTCAATCTTAGCAGAGGCACCTTCCAGTCAAAGTCTTTCTGTAGCCACATAGAAAAACAGGGCTATTGCTGGACCGCCCTATGTGTAGGCCCTGCAATGGTGAAGATCCATAATATAGCGGTACACTTGAATGCCTAAGGCTATGTGCGCACGCTGCGGATTTTACAGCAGATTTGCTGAAGAAAACGTGTAACATTTCTATAGTCATTCCCCAGTAAAAGCTATGGGTTTAAAACAAATGCTGTGCGCACACTGTGGTTTTTTATACTTGCGGATTTACGCGTAGAATTTCCGCTGCGGATGTGCATGTCACTTCTTTTCTGCAGGTACCTGCGTTTTTTTGCCATAGATAATGGTAACAAAAAAATGCAGGTACCAACCCGCGGAAAAATTGCGGTAAAACCACGGGTGCATTATTACTGCGGGTGCGGTATTCTGCCAGAGGGTGCGGATTTTTCTTAAGAAAAGTCCATTTTCTAGTGTGCACATAGCCTAAAAATGAACAATAAATCACTCATATGAAGCAGCAACACCTAATATGTTTAGATATGGGAAGACACTAGATACAAAAAAAGAGTTAACAGAGCAAGAATGGATAAAAACAGAGATCGCGATCACCATTTAATTACTGATGTATGGATGTACGGTAATTGTCTGACGCCAACAGCGCACCGCAACAGGAACATTGGACCTCCCTAGCTGAGATAGCTAATTACTGCGGGCGCTGGTATCAGCACAAATCACCACCGTACGGTAAAACAGGGGAGCAGAGGGTCTCAAATGACCATTATTAGAGGGCATCCCCAAAAAAAAAAAATTATCATATATATATATATATATATATATATTTTAACTAAGTTTATGGAGTCATGTTCAGAAGTTTCTGGAAAAGCTGCAATTATAAGCCACAGGCCTCCAATTTTCTTCAAGTGCTGCTCATATCTGCATCATTAGGTGAGAGCCGCGGCCGATCTCCATCCTTCGGCTCCTTGCCAGGTATTGGTAAGAGGAGAGCATCCATCCTTTTATAATTAACATGACAGGTGCACGATACCTGCAGGCGCGGGCACAACCTGGAAAACGACATCTGTCCGCAACGGGTCGCACCGCCCAATGCAGAAGTAAATGGCAGATCTATCCACTCTGTCACACACATTTTTCAGCCCTTTCAAATTTAAACTTTTTTTTTTTTTTTAAAGAGATTTTTAGATTTTATTCAGAAAGACAAAAAAAGAAAAACAAAAAAGTCTAGGAATATTTGGACAATGACCAAATCTTTGTGATTTGGGCTTTGCATGCCCCTTTTTTTTTTTTTATTTAAAGGGAACCTGTCACCGTTTTTTCGGCATATAAGCGGCGGTTACCACCAGTGGGCTCTTACATACATTCTAACATCCTGTATATAAGAGCCCAGGCCGCTGTGTAGGATGTAAAAAACACTTTATATATAATACTCACCTAAACGGTTGCTGTGGTGGATGTGGGTCAAAAGGGCATCTTCATCCCACGGTGCCGGTGACTACTCTTTCGGCCATCTTTGTCCTCCTTCTGAAGCCGGGGTGCATAACACGCCTACATCATTCACACTCATCGGCAATCAGGTCCTAAGCAAGGCAGATCAAAATATTGTAGTGCGCAAAACCGGTGAGCGTGTATGACGTAGGATGTGTCATGCACACAGGCTTCAGAAGGAGGACGAAGATATGGCTTATATGACCCAACTCCACCGCAGCACGACCACTAGGTGAGTACTATAAAGTGTTTTTTAAAGTTCTACACAGCGGCCTGGGCTTTTATATAGAGCATGTTAGAATGCAGTTTACAGTGTGTCCACCGCCATTAACTTGAGATTGGCGGCAGCTATAGGCATAGAAGTGGTGTCTAGGTATAGTAAAGTAGCCATGCGCTACGCAATGAAACCTCCTATAGCGCCACCTGGTGGAAAACAACGCAGTTAGCATTTTTATCTCAAAAACGGATTGAGATAGAGAAAAAAAGTGAATTACAAAGTTGTAGGGCATCATCAATTCAATACGAATCCACACCTTGCATACAGAAATGCTATGATATGAAACCCATGACCCCGCAAAACATTGAATGCTGGTCATGCATATGGCGCTCATTTAACTTTGATGCTCAAAGTGGCCCCCGTCAGCTGCAATGCACATCTGGACTCTGGACAGCATACTGTATCTTGCTGCACGTTGTGCAATATGGTAGGTGACATGTTTGCACAAGCATCTGTGATAAGTCGTTGTAGGTCCTGCAATGTTGGTGGAGGGGTCGCATACACCTGCTGTTTGATGTGACCTCACAGAAAGAAGTCCAATGGGGTCAGGTCAGGTGATCGTGGAGGACACTCCACGCAGCCACCATACCCAATGACTTGTAGGAAGGTCTCCATGAGGTATTACTTTACATCCGCAGCCTTGTGAGTTTTACACGTTCTAATCATAGCATTTCTGTATGCAAGGTGTTGATTCGTATTGAATTGATGATGCCCTACAACTTTGTAATTCACTTTTTCTCTCTATCTCGTTCCGTTTTTGAGATAAAAATGCTAACTCCGTTGTTTTCCACCAGGTGGTGCTATAGGTGGTTTCATTGCGTAGCGCATGGATACTTTACTATACCTAGACACCACTTCTATGCCTATAGCTGCCGCTGTTCTCAAGTTAATGGCGGTGGACACACTGTATAAGAGCCCACTGGTGGTGGCCGCAGCTTATAAGCCAAAAAAACGGTGACAGGTTCCCTTTAAAACACCAATCCAATGTTTTGTTTTGTTTTTTTATTGCACTGCTGGAGTGGTGCTTAAAATCTAAGTCCCCTGTCAAATAGTCACCTTCGGCGGCTTCATATTCTATCACTGCCTCTCCTGTTGTTCCCTGGCAATTTGTGACCTGCAAGCAGCTTTGGTGTTTCATGGAGCGCTCCGGAAGTCACAAATCTATGAGAGCCTCGTTCTGGCTCTTCTAGACTTGCACTGACATATTGTGATGCATCTTCTTACTACTGAACAAAAAAAAAAAAAAAACCGCTGGAGTGGTGGTCTCAGATGAAACAACTGAGGTGCAAATGAAATGTAGACTTTCAGGTTAAAATTAAAGGGCATGAACCAAAATATCTTATGAAACGTTTAGGAATTGCAATTATTTTTCTATAACACCTCCTCATTTCAGGGGCTCAAAAGTAATTGGACAAAATACAATAAATAAAATGTTCGTTTTTAATACTTTGTGGAGAATCCTTTGCAGGCAATGTCTGTCTGAAGTCTGGAAGCCAAGACATCACCAAACACTGGATTTCCCCCTTGTGATGCTTTGCCGGCCTTAAGTTTAGCTGACTTCAAGTGTTGCCTGTTTTTGGGTCTTTCTGCTTTAACTTTCATCACAAAAGGGAACCTGTCAAGGGGGCGGGGGGTGGGGACAAAAAAAAAAACAAACGCTGTTAATCTGCAGGTTAATAGTGTTTGGAACCTGCCTGGTGCCTTCTAATCTAACCCCACAGGATTCGCTGTGTCCTGGACGCAGCAGGTCCTGATTTGCTGGTCCGCGAGTCTCCTCCGCAGGAGTATGCAGCTGCTCATACCCACGATCAATGTTCAGTGCGCTGCGGTCTCTCACTTGTGTTCTCCCTACAGAGGACGCATGCAAATCCGCAGCAAACAATTAACATGCTGCGGTCTGGAAAGCCGCACCACAGATCAGGGTTTGTTGCGGAAATAAGCACATTGGGCACGGGATTTCTAGAAATCCCATCCACTGTGCTTGTACCGTACAATGCAGCGTTTTGGACGCAGCGAAAACACGCTACATCAAAAACGCTGCAAACACTGATTTTGGGCACACAGCCTTAGGTACTGAAACACCTTCTTCCTGGAGAGTGTTCTTCACTTGGGTGGATGTTGTCAAGAAGTTTTCTTCAACATAGAAAGGGTTCTGTGATCATCCAGCAGTGTTGTATTCTATGGACATTCAGGCATTTTCAAGTTCTTAACCTCACCAGTGCGCTTTTTGTTTTGCAGAATGTACCCAATTTGGCCACCCTTAACATTTCTGCTATATTTCTGATTGAAAAAAAAAATGAATAAATCTGACTAATGATGATCTGTTTCTCTTACAATGAAAGTTCCTTTGACCACGTGTGTTCAAATGCAACACCTGGAATCAGCTTCAGACCTTTTCCTGCTTAATTGATGGATTAATGATGGAATAGCCCATGCAGGCCATAAAAGAGCTTTTGAGGTAATTGTCCAATTACATTCGGCCCCTTGAAAAAAGGCTGATACATAGTAAACATCTGTAATTACTAAAGCTTTACTTCTGTTAGGATGTGAATATCCTAAAATTAAGGCCTGGGTCACACTAACGTGAAAATCACGCACGTGCCGCGAGACACGTATTTTCCGTTTCATAAGTACGTGTCTCCAGTACGTGCGTGCCACGTGTGTTCTACGTGTACTATCCGCGTTAACACACGGAGAACCGGTAATTTTAATACTCACGTGGTCCTTGCTGCTGTCCAGGGTACTGATCTTCGGCTCCAGCCCCGCCCACTCCCCGCTGATGCTGCTTCCGGACGAGCGGAGGGGCGGAGATTAGCGCCCGTGACATCACGCCCACCTCCTAAACAAGCTCATAATGAGCGGCGGTCGCCAGCAACTGTTTGCAGCGGACGATTCTGCAGGGCTGGTGGAGGTATGTTTTTTTTTATTTTAAAAGCATGACACGTGTTTCTCCGGTGCGTGTCACACGGGACCGCATCCACACTACATCCGTGTGGTATGGGTGCATTCCGTGTGGCACCCGTGATGCTGGAGAAAACGTGGACATGTCGGCGTGAGAAACACACGCAAGTAAGGAATGGACACACGTTCCAGTCAAAAATACTTACGTGTGTCCAATACATTAGGAATACATGTGTACGTGTCTCCGGTACATGAGAAAACTCTCAAACATATACCGGAGGCACGAACGTGTGACAGAGGCCTAAAGCTAAGAGTCTGCACTTTAAGCCCATATTGATTATATAACTGGATCTTGGCTGTTTTGGTAAACATCTAAAATGCCAAAACTTGTGTCACAGCCTATATATTTGTGGACCAAACTATGTATACATTTCAAAACCTGCCATGAAACATTTAACCCTGGTTCATCAAGGCTGGTGTTTTCCAAGCCAGTGTAAAAATGTGTGCTGGAGTAAGATGCAACAAATTCTTTAAGAGATGCCGCGTTTTACAATATTTATTTATTTTTTTTATGAATTTTCAAACAGTTTTACAACAAACTTCTGACAAAAAAACTGTTTGATGAATTTGGGTCTTGATGGGGTTTTTGGGTTTTTTTGCAAGATGATGTGTAAGAAACCAATTAAAAAAGGAGGCAACATGAGAAGCGAACACCGGTGACATCAGCGATTTTCTCAATAGTACAATGTATAAGAAGATTATTTCTCAGACTATTTTTTCGTTCAGGAGATTGGGAAAGCTGGGTTAGGGTACTTTCACACTTGCGTTTTTTTCCCTTCCATCACAATCCGCCCTTTTGGAAAACAGCAGAATCCGTTAACGGATTCCGATGTTTCCCATAGACTTGTATGGATGACGGACTGGGCTAAAAGGACCTGCGTTGCTTCCACTGGCCAACGCTGCGTTGCTTCCGCCGAGCGGAAGGAACGAAGCATGTAACTTCTTTTGAGCAGTGGAATCCTTAGGACTTAACTGCGCATGCTCTCTCTTGCTCCCTGCACCCATAACCAGGGTACACATCGGGTAACCAAGCAAAGTGCTTTGCCTAGTTACCCGATATTTACCCTGGCTATGTGTGCAGGGAGCCCGACACTTCCCCGCTTGGCTCCACCTCTTCCCGCACTCCGCATGTACGTACGTACACACACACACACACACACACACACACGTCCTCAGCGCCATGGCCCCGCTTGGCTCCACCCACCCCGCACTCCACCCCCTGCACACATTCTCGGCGGCCGAACGATCAGCTGATCGCCCAGCGACCGGCTGCTGTGAGCGATTAGCTGATCGCCCGGCGACCGGCTGCTGTGAGCGATTAGCTGATCGCCCGGCGACCGGCTGCTGTGAGCGATTAGCTGATCGCCCGGCGACCGGCTGCTGTGAGCGATTAGCTGATCGCCCGGCGACCGGCTGCTGTGAGCGATTAGCTGATCGCCCGGCGACCGGATGATTAGCTGATCGTTCACAATAGTCTGCCGCCGGTAAAACTGTATAAGGCCCTGTGCGCACTAGGCGTTTTTACCCGCGATTTTACCCGCGGTTTTGCTGCGGAAATTTCTTGAGAAATGTTTGTAATCTTCCTGCAGACATTTCCCAGCAAAACCTATGGGGAAAAAAATAGCTGTGCGCACGCTGCGTTTTTTTCTCAAGAAAATTCTTTCTGACGATTTTCTTGAGAAAATTTCTTGAGAAAATGTGCCTGTCACTTCTTTTCTGCAGGTACCTGCGGTATACCCCCCGTATTTCACTCCATTCACTAATGTAATCGCGAAATATCGGGGGTATACCGCAGGTAGCAAATGATGTGAGGTATACCCTCAGTATAGCCGCGATTTACCTGCGGTAATGTTCATCGCTGCCTGCGGTTTTGCAGGAAGTTATGTCATTATGACAGAAGAGGAAGCGGAGGAGAGTAAACACACACATCACACTCCCTGGACGCCGCACAGAAGAGCTTCCGTGTGACCTCCAGGTGCCCGTGCAGTCTGTGTCCCGCTCCGGCCCCGCGGCTGCCTGCACAGCAGTGTCAGTGTCTGCCCGCAGTGTCAGCAGCTTGTCGCCCTGCAGTGCGTGCAGCCGCGGGGATGCAGAGCGCTGCTGTCAGGAGGTGAGATGAGATCATTACCTGCTGTGACGATCTCCTGCCTCCTGACGTCACCACTGTCACTGCCGTCTATGCCCGCGGTCCGAGACTGTCACTAGCAGTGATGTCACGGGCTCTCGCGATACTGCTGAGAACGCGGCGGGCATAGAAGGCAGTGACAGCGCTGATGGCAGGACTGCAGGAGATCATCACAGCAGGTAATGATCTCATCTATCCTCCTGACAGCAGCGCTCGGCATCCCCTGCAGTGACCTGGGCTGACCTATTGATGTTAGCTCAGGTCACTGCACTGCTCTCCCAGCCAATGGGGAACATTCTGTTCTTCATTGACTGGGACAGTGATTATGGTATGGATCGTCATGGAAACCCCTTATTGGATTACGCCGGACCAGGATTTGATTGTTCTTGTCAATAAATTGGTGAAAGAGGGAATGTGGGGAGTGCTTTTTCAAATAAAACTTTTTTTGTTGTCTATTTTTTTTTTTTTTTATTTATTACTGACTGGGTTAGTGATGTCAGGTATCTGATAGACGCGTGACATCACTAACCACAGGGCTTGATGCCAGGTGACATTACACATCTAGCATCAACCCCATATATTACCCCGTCTGCCACCGCACCAGGCAACGGGATGAGTTGGGGCGAAGCGCCAGGATTGGCATGTCTAATGGATGCGCCACTTCTGGGGCGGCTGCAGCCTGCTATTTTTAGGCTGGGAAGTGTCCAATAACAGTGGACCTCCCTAGTCTGAGAATACCAGACCCCAGCTGTCCGCTTTACCTTGGCTGGTGATCCAATTTGGGGGGGACCCCACGTTTTTTGTTTTAAATTATTTATTTAATGTAAAATAACAGCATGGGGTGCCCTCTGTTTTGGATTACCAGCCAAGGTGAAGCTGCCAGCTGTGGTTTGCAGGCTGCAGCCGTATGCTTTACCCTAGCTGGCTACAAAAGAAGGGGGGACCTCACGTCATTTTTTTTTTGTAATTATTTATTTTTTGGCTAAATACAAGGCTAGGCACCCTTTAGTGGCACATGAAAGTCACTAAAGGGTGCCAGCTTAGAATATGCAGGGGGGTGGGACATTATATAGGTCTTTCTCATCTATTTATTCATCTTTCCCTCTATCCATTATCTGTCTATCGATTATCTATTATCTATATTATTTATTGCAGTTCAGCATAAAAAAAACGCAGGGACCAACCTGAGGTAAAACCGCGGCAAAAATGCATGTGTTTTTCCCGCGGTTTTGGTGCGTTTATTTACCGCAGGTGCGGTAATCTTCAACTCCCAGAAGTTTCTCAAGAAATTTTCTTGAGAAAAATCACTTTTCTAGTGCGCACATAGCCTAAAAAGAAAGAAAAAAAAAAAAAAAAAGCTCATTCCGTTGTTTTGTACGATCCGTTGCATCCGTTGTGCCACTATATGCAACACATCCGTCACACAACGCGATGCAACGGATGCCGTTCAACGCAAGCGTGAAACTAGCCTTATACAATCTGGGGGAGCAATAATGGCCATAGTTACGTTTTGGGATAATTGGACAACCAAACAAAAAAAAAAAAAAAGGCAGGGTTAGATGTAGATCTCCTTTCTTGGCATCCAGAATGACAGGCATGTATCTGTATGTACATGTTGTAGGCATCACACCAATCACTCACTGTATTTACTTAAAGGGCATTTCCACATAAATGAACTATAAACATAAGGAATGAAGGAAGTAAACAGATACGTGGGAGTTACAGCGATCGCTCCCCACTTTACAATGCCAGCATAGGAGTATACGCCAAGTGCCCACCAAGTATCTGAAAATATATTTATTCTATACACATTTTGGAAAACGAGCCCAATTTAATTTTCTATTGTAACACAATTGTGTATATAATTTTGTCATCATCTTCCTCACTACCGGGGGTGCAAACAGTCAGAGCAATGATCTTTATGTCCATTAGGCTATGCTCCAACAAAGAGCTTTTGGTGATGTAGAACTTCTGCACTCATTAAAGGGAACCGGTCACCAGATTTAGCGACGATATAAGGCTACGGACACACTGCAATTAAAACAGAGCGAGTGGAATGCGATTAAAAAAAAAATAAAAATAAATAAATAAATATTGCACTCTACTCAGACCCATGTTATTCTATGAGGGATTTTTTTTTCTCAGCCCTAATCGGACCAATAAAACAATCGCAGCATGCTGCAGGTGGAATCTCATTTGTTTTCTCTTGCACCCATTCAAGTCTATGGGTGCGAGAGAAACATTGCATTGCACTCGCATGACACCGGAGTGCAGTGTAATGTACGCATTAGCTTATAATGAAGGCGATAGAGAGATTAGTTCCTTCCTCTCCTCTGCAGCGCCCACCTCCTCCCCGGCTGTACTGCGATCACATCACAGTGGCATGACACTCTGCTTACACACCAGCAGAGCAGGAGCTGAGTGTCATGTGATGCACTCGCAGTAGTGTTCATGTGGCTCCAGCCAAGTGGTATATTGTGTCCTGCCCCGCCTGTATAGCCCCCCAAAAAACCTTTTGAATAGCTCCAGCACTGTATGCAAATCCGACTGGTCTGGTCCGATGGGCGTCATTGCAGCCGCTCAGGTCCCTCCTCTCCGCAGCTAATTGCCATCCTCCCAATGTGATTGATGTGGATGATGCATCCCTTGCAGGGACATAATTGCCGCTTTCCACGGGTGCACTTCACTTCGAATGGTTCCAGAAATATGTGACAATGCATGCGCTGCTGGGTTTCAGACTCTGCCTGCATCAGGATAGCAAAGTGCGCCAGCGTGAACCAGCGCTGTCCCTGCGGAGCAGGGCTGTGGAGTCGGAGTCGGAGTCGTGGAGTCGGAGTCGGAGTCGGAGCTCATTTTGGTGGAGTCGGAGTCGGAGTCGGTATAAAATGCACCGACTCCGACTCCTAAAATATATAATAAATTGGGGACAGGAGTGCAATGCAGAATGTGCTGAATATTTTACTAAATAACAACATTTAGTATAATGCTTATATTTAAGTGAAAAATTTATTGTAGTACAATGTGAACATCAGACATTTAATTGTTTTTATGATACAATAATCAAGATATTTGGATAGAACATAAAATATTTATTGGAATACAACTTTAGAACACAAAAAAACTAATAAATTGTAAATATGTAATATATATAATATATATATATATACAGTGTATATACACACACACAAGATATATATGTAATCTACTGTATATTACATAGTGTATTACATATTTACAATTTATTACAGTTTTTTGTGTTCTAAAGTTGTATTCCAATAAATATATTTTATGTTCTATCCAAATATCTTGATTATTGTATCATAAAAATTATTAAATGTCTGATGTTCACATACACATATTCATGTACTACAATAAATTTTTCACCTAACTATAAGCAATATATGTAGGAGCCGGAGTCGGAGCCGGAGTCGGAGTCGGAGCCGGAGTCGGTGCAAGAGAATTTGAGGAGTCGGAGTCGGAGTCGAAGGTTTGGCTTACCGACTCCACAGCCCTGCTGCGGAGGCGTGAGGTTTTGTTCATCCATGTGAATGACAAAGGACGCATCATCCAAATCAATCATATCTGGCAATTAACAACAGAGAGGAGGGACAGGAGCTGCTGCAATGATGCCCATTGGAGCAGACCGGTCAGCGCAGACAGCGTGGGAGGTATTCAAAAGGATTTCAAGGGGCTAAAAAAGGGGGGGGGCAGGACATTATATACAACCTTTTAGAATGCAACATAATCGCTGAGTAAGGTGGTGGTAATAGCTCATATACGGAGAAATAAAAACTGGCGACAGGTTCCCTTTAATGTGACAGCTTCCATGGGACACTTACTTTTCATTGACCATCTTTTGCGGTACGTGCTCTTCTGCCAAACTATCAACCTGGATTTTTGGCTCAGTAATTTCACTTTGGGGGTTACCTGGGAAATGTCATATGATGCCCAATTGTCTAAACGTTACATGGCAAGAGCACGTTCAGACCTCCGTGAATCACACACATGTTCTATCCATTATTTCCACGGATAGAACACAAACCCATTAAAGCCTGAGGTTATTTTTTGCAAAACTGTGTTAAAAAAAAAAAAAAAAAGACAAGACACAGTACCCGTCCGTTTTTGCACCGAGTCACAGAACTATATTACCCATAAAGGTCTAAAGGCCGCTTTACACGCAGCAACATTTACGTGCGATCGAAAAAGGACGCAAAATCGTTAATATGCTCCCTTATTCCCAATTATCGTTGCTTCTACGTGTACGATGTAGTTCGTCGCTTCTGCGGCAGCACACATCGCTACGTGTGACACCGCAGGAACGAGGAACCTCTCCTTACCTGCAACCGCCGGCAATGAGGAAGGAAGAGGTGGGCTGGATGTTACGTCCTGCTCATCTCTGCTTCTAAAGGAGGCGGATCGCCGGTCACAGATGTCGCTAGGCAGGTAAGTAGTGTGACGGATCCGGATCCGAGCGATTTTGTGCACCACGGGCAGTGATTTGTCCGTGACGCACAAACGACGGGGGCGGGTACGCACGCTAGTGAGATCGCAGCGTGTAAACGGCCTTAAGGCTATGTGCGCACTAGAAATGTGAAGTTTCTCAAAAAAATTTCTTGAGAAACTTCTGGGAGTGAAAGATTTCCGGACCTCCGGAAAAAATCCGCACCAAATCCGCATGCGGATTTGCCGCGGATTAGCCGCGATTTTCCCGCAGGTTGTTCCCTGCGGATTTTGCAGGCTGTACTGCCGAAATCTGCAGGGTACCTGCGGAAAAGAATTGACATGCTCATTTTCTCAAGAAATTTTCTCAAGAAATTCTTCTCAAGGAAATTTCTTGAGAAAAATCCGCACAGTGCGCACAGCTATTTTTTTTTCTCATAGAATTTGCTGGGAAATGTCTGCACAAAGATTGCAGACATTTCTCAAGAAATTTCCGCGGCAAATCCGCGGGTAAAACGCACTAGTGCGCACAGAGCCTAAGGGTCAATGAAAAATCACCGATGTCTGAACGAGGCCTAAAGCTGCGTGCTCACGATCAGTGTTTTGGATGTAGCGTGTTTTTGCTGCGTCCAAAATGCTGTGTTGTACAGTACAAGCACAGTGGATGAATTTCTAGAAATCCTGTGCCCACTGTGCTTGTTTCTCCCGCAGCAAACACTGACCTGTGGAGCATCTTTCCAGACCGCAGCATGTCAATTGTTTGCTGCAGAGTCTCCGTAGGGAGAACACAAGCGAGAGACCGCCGCGCACTGAACCCTGATCGTGGGTACAAGCAGCTGCGCTCTCCTGAACAGGAGACTCCAGGCCGCAGCGAGTCCTCATCGTGGGCACATACCCTACGGCTGTGATCACAAGTTGTGGTTTTTTTTAATGTTTATTTTCAAGCAAAATTAAAAGTTGCTTTTTACAGTTCAAGCAAAAGCTAAGATTTCAGAAATCCCACACACACTTGCTTTTTTTTTTTTATCATGACTGAAGTGGAAATCTGCTGCATTTTTTGAAAGAAGCCGGATGTCAGTTCTTTGTTTGCAGCTTTTTTCACCATTGAAAGGAATGACAAAGTGCAAAAACGTAGCTGCGTTTTTTTGGTGAATGAAACAAACTTCATGTAAACAGGTACTGTAGACAAATGACACCAAAAACACCACAAAACCTGCTTTTATGAAGCAGCTTTTCACTGCCAAGAGAGTAAGTTTTGCTGCAGAAAAAAAAAGCAACATGTGAACACAGCCTCAGGCCGCTCTCTCACACTGCAGTTAGCGCAGCATTATGGATCCATCATCTGTGACTGGTGCCTGTAATGTAAATGGGTGTACTACCACCTAGTGCACATGTATTGTCCCGCCAGTGCTTAGCTGGATAGATAAAAGTCTGGCCAAGTATGAGAAAAGGGTAAAGAAAATTATGTCCATGACTGTGTAAGTTTCCCTCCGTATACCAGTGCCCTCCTCCAAATGGACGTTATACAGCAGCACCCCATACACACTATATACCGGCGCCCTCCTCCGCGCGCACCGGAGCTATATACCGGCGCCCTCCTCCGCGCGCACCGGAGCTATATACCGGCGCCCTCCTCCGCGCGCACCGGAGCTATATACCGGCGCCCTCCTCCGCGCGCACCGGAGCTATATACCGGCGCCCTCCTCCGCGCGCACCGGAGCTATATACCGGCGCCCTCCTCCGCGCGCACCGGAGCTATATACCGGCGCCCTCCTCCGCGCGCACCGGAGCTATATACCGGCGCCCTCCTCCGCGCGCACCGGAGCTATATACCGGCGCCCTCCTCCGCGCGCACCGGAGCTATATACCGGCGCCCTCCTCCGCGCGCACCGGAGCTATATACCGGCGCCCTCCTCCGCGCGCACCGGAGCTATATACCGGCGCCCTCCTCCGCGCGCACCGGAGCTATATACCGGCGCCCTCCTCCGCGCGCACCGGAGCTATATACCGGCGCCCTCCTCCGCGCGCACCGGAGCTATATACCGGCGCCCTCCTCCGCGCGCACCGGAGCTATATACCGGCGCCCTCCTCCGCGCGCACCGGAGCTATATACCGGCGCCCTCCTCCGCGCGCACCGGAGCTATATACCGGCGCCCTCCTCCGCGCGCACCGGAGCTATATACCGGCGCCCTCCTCCGCGCGCACCGGAGCTATATACCGGCGCCCTCCTCCGCGCGCACCGGAGCTATAAACCGGCGCCCTCCTCCGCGCGCACCGGAGCTATAAACCGGCGCCCTCCTCCGCGCGCACCGGAGCTATAAACCGGCGCCCTCCTCCGCACGCACCGGGGCTATATACCGGCGCCCTCCTCCGCACGCACCGGGGCTATATACCGGCGCCCTCCTCCGCACGCACCGGGGCTATATACCGGCGCCCTCCTCCGCACGCACCGGGGCTATATACCGGCGCCCTCCTCCGCACGCACCGGGGCTATATACCGGCGCCCTCCTCCGTACGCACCGGGGCTATATACCGGCGCCCTCCTCCGTACGCACCGGGGCTATATACCGGCGCCCTCCTCCGTACGCACCGGGGCTATATACCGGCGCCCTCCTCCGTACGCACCGGGGCTATATACCGGCGCCCTCCTCCGTACGCACCGGGGCTATATACCGGCGCCCTCCTCCGTACGCACCGGGGCTATATACCGGCGCCCTCCTCCGTACGCACCGGGGCTATATACCGGCGCCCTCCTCCGTACGCACCGGAGCTATATACCGGCGCCCTCCTCCGTACGCACCGGGGCTATATACCGGCGCCCTCCTCCGTACGCACCGGAGCTATATACCGGCGCCCTCCTCCGTACGCACCGGAGCTATATACCGGCGCCCTCCTCCGTACGCACCGGGGCTATATACCGGCGCCCTCCTCCGTACGCACCGGAGCTATATACCAGCGCCCTCCTCCGTACGCACCGGAGCTATATACCGGCGCCCTCCTCCGTACGCACCGGGGCTATATACCGGCGCCCTCCTCCGTACGCACCGGAGCTATATACCAGCGCCCTGCTCCGTATACACCGTCCCCATCACTGTACACCGGTCTGAGCAGACCATCCATTGCACTGCAGTATATACGCCGTGTACAGCTGTATACCTTCCAGATGTATGATGCTCCAGACTGAACACGGACACGTCACCGCCACTAATAAGCGCTCCACGAGGGCTCCCGCTCCCCGCACAGGCCGGCTCCACACACGTTTCCCCGGTGCCCGCTCCCGCACAGACCCGGTGCCCGTCACTCACCTTCTTCCTTTCCTGAGAAGGGGCAGCGATCAGCTACCAGTAACACAGTGCGCATGCGCTGCAGCCTATACTTAGGGACCGGAGACAAAGTTCCAACTCACAGTGGAGCGCAGAGAGCAGCTGCCTGTATAGGAGCGTCACCGGCCACGTCACAGCGCGCACCCCGGAGCCGCCCCCGGGCCTCAGCGGGGAAAGCAAAAGCGAGGAAGAAAAAGTGCCGAGAAGGCAGAGCCCGGGCTGCGGCCACAAGCAGCGCGCATATTACATACTGACACAACAGTAATAAAGCCAGACACACAGTGACACTCTTAATGGGTGGGACAAGATGAGCCGGATTACCCAACAGTGCGGATTACTGGAGCGTCAGAAAACAGCCCAGAGCAATGTATGGCTGTGGGGCTAAGCTCTTATTGGCAGGTAGTTGGTATTAGCCAGCTAGTGCTGCCCTGCGCCGATCTCTTCCGTCTCCGCGCAGTCCGTGCACTGATCTCTCCCGACTCCGCACAGTCCGTGCACTGATCTCTCCCAACTCCGCGTGGTCAGTGTGCCGATCTCTCCCGACTCCGCGCAGTCCGTGCACCGATCTCTCCCGACTCCGCGTGGTTAGTGTGCCGATCTCTCCCGACTCCGCGTGGTGCGTGTGCCGATCTCTCCCGGCTCCCCGAAGTCCGTGCACTGGTCTCCCGGCTCCGCGCAGTCCATGCACCGATCTCTCCCAACTCCGCGTGGTCAGTGTGCCGATCTCTCCCGACTCCGCGTGGTGCGTGTGCCGATCTCTCCCGGCTCTGCGCAGTCCGTGCACTGATCTCTCCCAACTCCGCGCAGTCCGTGCACCGATCTCTCCCGACTCCGCGTGGTCAGTGTGCCGATCTCTCCCGACTCCGCGTGGTGCGTGTGCCGATCTCTCCCGGCTCCCCGCAGTCCGTGCACCGATCTCTCCCAACTCCACGCAGTCCGTGCACCGATCTCTCCCGACTCCGCGTGGTCAGTGTGCCGATCTCTCCCGACTCCGCGTGGTGCGTGTGCCGATCTCTCCCGGCTCCGCGCAGTCCGTGCACTGATCTCTCCCAACTCCGCGCAGACCGTGCACTGATCTCTCCCGGCTCCGCGCAGTCCGTGCACTCATCTCTCCTGGCTCCGCGCAGTCCGTGCACTGATCTCTCCCGGCTCCGCCCAGTCCGTGCACTGATCTCTCCCGGCTCCGCGCAGGCCGTGCCCTGATCTCTCCTGACTCCGCGCAGTCCAGTGCCGATGTCACCCAGCTCTGCGTCGTACGTGTGTAGCACCCACGGGGCAAGGGGTTAAACGTACTCATCGCCCGGCCGGTGATGTCGGGTCTGGGATTTCACGGGTGGCCCTGCCCAGCTTCGTGGCCCCCGAGGTGTACAATAAAAGGGAGGAGGATGTAGGATGGGATGATGGAGGTTGAGGAGGTTGGGAGTTGTAGTTGTTTCATGACGCCACCTGTGGTATGCAGCCAGGGATTAGCCGTCGCTGCGGTCGCTGTCCTCCGGGGCGGATGGTGTTGCAGCAATGGTGGTCCTGCTCCCCACAGGTGGAGCAGGCCCCGGGGAGGATGATGAGGGCTGTAATGGCCATTGGTGCCGAAGCGCGGGGCGATGGCAATAAGAGGCTGAGTCAACTGCTGCGGTTCCAGTTCTTTTTACTCACAGTTCAGTTGCTGACCTCAGAGTGCCGGTCTCTGCCATGATGGGCCTCAGCTGATCCCGGATAATTCGGAGGTCACCGCCGGTGTTCCCACTGTGTGTCCTTTCTGGTCAGGATCCCTCCAATCCCGTGCATAGAATGTGAAACGGGCTGCGGGTGTTTCCTGCACTCGCTGCAGACCCTGGAATCCCCGGTAGTTGTAGAGAACCCGGGCTGAGCTGCCTGCTCCAAGCCACGGGTCTTGCAGTGCTCCCAGAAGTGTTAAGGTAGAGAGAATACGCCTGGACCGAAGTCCCAACTGTGCTCCTCACCCCAAGCTGTGTCCGCCGGGGCTAACTGACTATCTGTCAAGATGCTCCTTCCTATTCCCCAAGTGGTGCCCGCCCCCCAGGTGGTTGTCCCAGTGATTGAGAAAGTCCTATGCTTCGTGATGGCCACCCCCTATCTACCCTAGGCCAACCCCAGTGGGAAAGCACCTAACTGTGTGGTTTGTGAATGTGAGAAACACCAGCAATTAACCTCTTCCTTACCCTGGATAAGTACCGCACCTTAAGTGAGGTGCAGTACCCTGTGGCGACTGAAGCCTCAGGGGCACCACACATGCACCCACCTCTCCTGACTCCACGCAGTCTGTGCATCGATCTCTCCCGGTTCCACATGGTCCAGTGCTGATCTCACCCAGCTTCGCCTGGTCGTGCACCGATCTCTCCCGACTCGGCGTGGCTCATGCACCGATCTCTCCCGCCTCCATGCGGTCCATGGCCCGGTCTTCCCCGGCTCCGCGCAGTCCGTGTGCCGATCTCTCCCAACACTGTGTGGTCCATGTGCCGATCTCTTCCACCTCTGCATGGTCCGTGCGCAATCTCTCCCGACTCCGTGCAGTCCATGCACCGGTCACTCCCGGCTCTGCCCAGTCTGTGCACAAATGTCTCCCAGCTCCACACGGTCATGGACGGCTCCTGTCGGTGATTCTCCTACTTCCTCTGACGTCATGGCAGTCCCGCAGTTCCTTCTCTTCCATTCTGCTCTATTCTCACTGCGGACATCATATTGCTAACAGCCGACTCATCCTAACGCAGCGGGAGCCGCCTGCCAATCAGCACAATGTTGGTGATGACGCTCTGCGAACAGAGCAGAGCCAGAAGGATGGACCGATCACGGCCTGTGAAGCCAAGTGACAAATGGCGGAACATAACCAGCAGCAATGTAAACACGTCGTGCTGTGCAGACGTTTCCTCTTTGTGCAGCTCTTTTTTTAGCCGTGCTCCAGGCGGAATCCACCTGAAAAAGACGTCATGTGTACATACACTTTACATGTGTACATACTGAGTGTTTGTGCTGACTTTTTCAGTTTAGTTTTTGAGGAGGAATTTTTTAAACTTTCTGCTACAAAACTCAGCAAACAGACTCAGACCCCAAGTTATTAAATGGGTGGTCCGGTCTAAATCGATAAGACAGTGTGGCGCCCCTGACCTGGTCAGGCACCACTGAGTACTGCACCCATGCTGGGGACAGTACAATACAGGTAATCCAGAAGGCTGACAGGGGTGTGGAACACAGGCGCATAGTGATCAGGTCTCACACATGTACCCATGAGAGGACCCCTGGGGATCCCAGGAGGGGGAAAAGCCTTGACCTTCACTGGAATAGTGGAGGGGGCCAAAAGCCTCCATCTCCTCTCAAGGGGTGTGGTAAGAGAGTCTGGTTGCTAGGTGGCGTAGGCAAGAACAGGAGAGGAGGGGCAGTGAGTCAGTTAGAGCAGAGAACTCCATAGGGCTCAGTGAGGAGCAGACCTGTGGGGCTGTTGCTGTCTAACAGCGCCCGCGCAGTGGCTACTGACGGGGGAGAACGGTCAACTAGGAGTGCTACCTGAAAGCCAGCTTCAGCTAGAGAGAAAGCACGGAGTGGGAAGTAAGGAGACTGCTAGAGAGCACCAGGCCCAACCGGGCGGCAGATCCCGAAGCGAAGATAGATCCAGCTTTCTTCTGCTAAACCTGCCGGTGTGGGGCTCTCAAAGCCCACACCACAACACCACAAAAGCCGCAGCCACGTAACCGCAGTGAGGGCCCATAGGTCACAGGAGGCAAGCAGCTGGAGTGGCCTGGTCCGGGGAACAAGCAAACGGCAAACAAAAGGGGGAGAGAGGCTGCAGCATCTTCCCTGGGTGACCCCCATAGGGACTCAAAGTCGGGGTCACCCCAAACCACCAAGGGCTAAGGAAGGCGAGTCAGTAGTCACCCTCATAAAGTCAGCCTGAAGGATACCTGGTTCCCATCTGGTTCATCCCAGCTACGCCCGGGCTACTCACCCTGCCATCAAATGTGAGTAAAGCCCTTGAAAGACAGTTCTGCCTGTGTGAGTCATTCTGCGACTTGTGGTACTACAAACCTACACCGGGCCCTGGGGCTTGCCTCACTCTCAGGAGGCTATTCCAACTAACTGCACACACCATCAGCCCCAGGCGACCCTCAACCTGCAGTGGCGGTCCCTACTGACCGCAATACTGAGAGTGGCGTCACGATCAAAACCGAAGATTTCCTACCAGTGACGGAGATCCAGCTGAGTGGAGTCCCTGAAGGTAATGCACCGACACTACACCTGTGGGGCTTCACATCTGGCGTCACGAACAGGATAAGGACTAGACCTGTCCAGACAGGTGACCATGTGCCTGGGCGGTCCGCTTGAAAAATTGGAAGCGCCGCCATATTGCCACCATGAAAAGCGCGCTGAAAAACAACAGCAGCCCGCGCTGGAAGAAGTTACCGCCCACGAAGAGGTGTGGCTACCCAGAGATCCCCTGCAGAGTTCTGAGCTTGCCAGCGAAGAGAGCGGAAGCGTCCGGAGACGGCGGAGCAGAAGAGAAGCCAGCAGCTTGCTAATGAAGATGGCGTCTGAGAGCAGAGATCCAGAGCCAGGCTCCGCTGCCTGGTGGTGTCGGGAGCTTGCCGAGTTCTGCGATCAACTAGAAGCCAGGGTCGGAAGGCTGATCAGAGAGGGACGCGAGGAGTTCCTATGGATGACCGCGGCGGTTCGGGCCTACGAGGAGAGAGCCGCGCACCGAGTGCCAGATCGGGCGGTGACAACTCAGACCCCGATGCTGCCAACGATGGGTGAGTCGAGTGATGCCCCGGCTAGCGCAAGTGCCCCGACCCCTACTGCCACGCCCGCGGTCCCTGAAGAGGCGCCCGGCGCGGCGACGCTGAACCAGGCCGCAGCCACGCCAGGTGCGGCCCGCCAAGCCCCGGCCGCCGCAGCGATGCCCTGCTCGGCCCGCCAAGCCCCGGCCGCCGCAGCGATGCCCTGCTCGGCCCGCCAAGCCCCAGCCGCCGCAGCGATGCCCTGCTCGGCCCACCAAGACCCGGTCCCTGCAGCGATGCCCAGCCCAGCCTGCACAGACCCCATCGCAGCTGCGACGCCGATCCAGGCCGCCGCCATACAGGGCGCGGCCCGCCAAGACCAGGCCGCCGCCATACAGGGCGCGGCCCGCCAAGACCAGGCCGCCGCCATACAGGGCGCGGCCCGCCAAGACCAGGCCGCCGCCATGCCAGGCGCGGCCCGCCAAGACCAGGCCGCCGCCATGCCAGGCGCGGCCCGCCAAGACAAGGCTGACGTACCATTTACCCCGGCCTGCAAGGCCAGAGCAGACAAGGCTCCCCAGGTTCAGGAAGTCCCTGCTAGGCAATCCCTGGTAGGTGAGGACTCCGCATACTGGCAGCTAAAAGCCGACCTGGAAGCTAAGTTCCCACGGGAGATGGTGGAGCGGTACATGCTCCCTCCGCACACCCCAAAGAGTATCCCGACAGCTCCCGCAGCAACCACGGCAAAGAGTTCCCCACCTGGGCCGGCAGAAAGAAGTCCATCCCCAGCACTGCTACCCAAGGAGTGCCAGGAAGAACTAAGGGGGGGAGGAGGCCAGGAGGTTGAGGGGCTGACTCCAGAGCCATACCCAGAGCCAGAGATGCTGCCTTATTCTCGCTGGGATGAGGAAGACCTGACACCATCTGCAGAAGAAGAACTGCCCAAAAGCCTTACCTGGGAGTTTGTGAGCTGCACCCTACAGAATCCAGCCCGTAAGACACACCGCAACAGAACGCAACTATCCTCTGCACCGCCATCCCCAGAGCAGAGAGAAGTCACCGCCAGAGACCTGCAAGAAAAACGAGCCCTAAGAAGGTCCAAAGCCCAGGCCAGAGGACCCCTTTTCAGAGGAGTAGTGGAGGATTTTAATCTGAGAAGTGGATATGGATTCATCGTAGCACCTGGTATCAAAGAAGGGATATTTGTCAACAGAAGAGATGTGAGAGCTCATCTGCCTAGAGGACACCCTGGCAGAAATCTAAAGATGGGAGATTCAGTCCAGTTTACTATGCATCAAGGCGAAAGAGGATTGTATGCCCTGGACGTAACACAAAGTCCTAAAGAAAGAGAAGGAAGACAAAGCAGAGAAAAAGAACCTACGGATGAGACGACCACAGACGACGACAGAGAGCAGGAAAGCAGCAGGTGCCACCGCCATACAGGCTCAAGCCCTGGTAAAGAGGAGTAAAGTAAAGTAAAGAAAGAAGTTACCAGTTAAAGTGTTGAAAAGTTTTGGTTTGCAACGTTTACAAGTTTAAGAATGTGCCCACATAAACTGATGTGAGAAATGAACCTTAAGGCTATGAACTGGCTATAGCCACAAACTCTCGCAGTGTAAATAGTTACACCAGAGGGCACCACCACCACCAGAGTCAGCCTGTTTAGGGGCTTGGCTCGTCTGCAACCAGGAGGAGCCCGTCCGTATATAGGGCCTTGGCTCACCTGCGACCAGAGAGCACGCCTGTTTATGGGGCCTTGGCTCACCACCACAAAGAGGGTACCTGGTCAGCACCAACTGTGGAGGCCGCCTCTGCATCCTGCCAGAAGAGGCTGAAGGCGCGGATCCACCAGGCCAGGTATACCCTGAAGACCACCAGCCCATGAAAGCCGCCTCTACATCCTGCCAGAAGTGGCTGAAGTCGCGGCCAACGTGAAAGGGTTTTGGGTGGGTTAACGGACTTGTGGGTGGAGGGTGGTGATGTATGGTACCTGGTGCTTTTAAATGTTTTACATGTTTTAATGTTTTATGCATTTTTAAAATGTTGTCTTGCAGCCCGAGGACGTGCTGGTGATAACTAAGGGGGAATGTGGCGCCCCTGACCTGGTCAGGCACCACTGAGTACTGCACCCATGCTGGGGACAGTACAATACAGGTAATCCAGAAGGCTGACAGGGGTGTGGAACACAGGCGCATAGTGATCAGGTCTCACACATGTACCCATGAGAGGACCCCTGGGGATCCCAGGAGGGGGAAAAGCCTTGACCTTCACTGGAATAGTGGAGGGGGCCAAAAGCCTCCATCTCCTCTCAAGGGGTGTGGTAAGAGAGTCTGGTTGCTAGGTGGCGTAGGCAAGAACAGGAGAGGAGGGGCAGTGAGTCAGTTAGAGCAGAGAACTCCATAGGGCTCAGTGAGGAGCAGACCTGTGGGGCTGTTGCTGTCTAACAGCGCCCGCGCAGTGGCTACTGACGGGGGAGAACGGTCAACTAGGAGTGCTACCTGAAAGCCAGCTTCAGCTAGAGAGAAAGCACGGAGTGGGAAGTAAGGAGACTGCTAGAGAGCACCAGGCCCAACCGGGCGGCAGATCCCGAAGCGAAGATAGATCCAGCTTTCTTCTGCTAAACCTGCCGGTGTGGGGCTCTCAAAGCCCACACCACAACACCACAAAAGCCGCAGCCACGTAACCGCAGTGAGGGCCCATAGGTCACAGGAGGCAAGCAGCTGGAGTGGCCTGGTCCGGGGAACAAGCAAACGGCAAACAAAAGGGGGAGAGAGGCTGCAGCATCTTCCCTGGGTGACCCCCATAGGGACTCAAAGTCGGGGTCACCCCAAACCACCAAGGGCTAAGGAAGGCGAGTCAGTAGTCACCCTCATAAAGTCAGCCTGAAGGATACCTGGTTCCCATCTGGTTCATCCCAGCTACGCCCGGGCTACTCACCCTGCCATCAAATGTGAGTAAAGCCCTTGAAAGACAGTTCTGCCTGTGTGAGTCATTCTGCGACTTGTGGTACTACAAACCTACACCGGGCCCTGGGGCTTGCCTCACTCTCAGGAGGCTATTCCAACTAACTGCACACACCATCAGCCCCAGGCGACCCTCAACCTGCAGTGGCGGTCCCTACTGACCGCAATACTGAGAGTGGCGTCACGATCAAAACCGAAGATTTCCTACCAGTGACGGAGATCCAGCAACGTGGAGTCCCTGAAGGTAATGCACCGACACCGACACAACACCTGTGGGGCTTCACAACAGCAGTCACTCTCTCATTCACTCAATACACTTGCATGGATCGAGGCAGCGCCCATCTAGTCAGATTCTCTGTATAACCCCACCCACATCAATGATTGACAGCTTTCTGTGCATACATTGTATTGGTAGAAAGCTTCCAAATTATGTCAAATGTGGGTGTGACACCCCTGGACTATCAGGTCGTCACAGAGTACTGCACAAACTGCCCTTCCGTGCAGTATTCCAAGTCCCTCGTGGTTCTGGGTCCCTATCTAAAAAGTGTTGCCTCCAACAGCAAATCAAATCCTAGATGCACCCTGCACCACGCCCACCAGGCAGACCAGTGGACGGCTTGAGTGGAATAGAGTCGCCCACTTGGGTGGTCAGGGATGGGAGGTGAGGAGTGTACTGAGGAGTAGAGTGTGGGTAATGAGGGTGAGAGGAGGTTAGGAGTGGTGGCTCCTAGAGAAACTGTCTAGGTTGCAGACGGTGGTCTGGACCTAGAGGAGTCGGACCCCTGGTTGCAGAGGATTGTGGCAAGGTGCCTGGACCTGTCGAGGAGGACAGCTGGCAGCCTAGCACTATCACCGATCTGGGACCGAAGGCACAACGGGGTACACGGATCCTAGGTCGGGGAGTAGCTTCAGGCAACCCAACAATTCACCTGATTAGAACGGAGCCTTTATGATCCGTTCCCACCTGTTCCAGAATCGGGACATTAGCGCAACGAGGGGGATAGGACTTTCCAATCCAAAACGGTCCAGAAAATCTCAAGCGTGAGCCCTGAGAGCAAGCTCCTACACTTAGCTACAGTGGGTAGCGGGGTCTGGCAAGTTCCATACTACTGGGCCACCACATTGAAGTTAACCTTAGTGCCAGGAGGCAGGTCACGGATCACCAGGCAACACTATAGGGGATGGGACCCAGACAAGCTCCCCTCAGCGGCAGCGGCACCCAGAGAGTTGGTTTACCCTATTGTCAGCGAATGCTTATTGACTGAGTGAGTACGAGAATGACCCTTGCATCCCACGGCACCCCCACACCAACACCTTGCTGCCCCACTTCATCACCCCGGGTACTCCCAACGGCAGCGGCGGTACTCCCAAATTACCGTACATGTGGTGTTACGAACTATATCAATTCCCCTGTAAATAACCCCCTTTCCTTTGAGTTGCCGCAAGACCCCTTCACACATCCGTGTCTCTGGTACGTGTGAGGTCCGTTTTCACACCTGCCAGAGACACGGGCACACAAAGATCCATTGAAATCAATGGGTCTGCGCACACGTGTGTGTTTTCACATGGATAGTGTGTCCATATGGAGCATACGTGTGTTCGTGTGCTCCACACGTAGACATATCCGTTTTTGTCCAGCAGCACGGGTGTCACACGGACCATACAGATGTGATCAGTGTGACACCAGTGAGACACGTACCGGAGAAGACCACGTTTCTGTGAACTAAAATGAATTTCTACACTCACCTTCTCCAGCGCTGCTGTCTCTGCCGCTGCTGTCACTTGCTTCCGACCCCCGCTCATTATGCTTATCACAAATTCACTGCACCAAGGACCGGAAGCAGCAAAGCAGCAGTAGTGCTGGAGACATCAGCACCATGCCCAGGTAAGTATGAAAATTCATGCGGATGTCACACGGCTAGCACACTGACAGCACACGCTGAACACACACACAGACACACGCACACACATATGCACCTACACCATGGACTCTTCAAAACGTGTGTGTTTTGCATGGATGTGTGGAAGAGGCCTAACGAATGGATTTAACTTCATTTTGGTGCTGAAAGGGTTAAGGGTTCCTTGTTAATTCTGCTGAGATTCCATTTCGCTGTAATCTCAGCAGCTTCACTTTTATGCCTCTCCCCTTTATTATTTAAACTCACTCCTGTCTCTCTCATATACCAGTGATAGTTCATTCTATGCTGACTTGAGAAGAAGTTGTTTCTGAAGAAAGCTGTGGTTAGCATTTCGGTGGAGTTTCCTCTCTGGAGAAGATGTGGAGTTCTTTTGTATCTGTCTTCATGTTTGTCTCCCCTCCCTTGTGTTGTATTTATGTTAGTAGTAAGACTAGCATCTTGCTGACCTTCTCACTAGCCAGGGATAGTTTAGGGTCAGCCAGAGCACGTGTTCGCGCATGGGGGGGAAGGACCCGTTTTGCGACATTAGGGAGTGCAGGGATCAGACACAGGTGAGTGTAAGTTGGTGACCTCTCTCCCTATCGCCAGGGCCTTCCTTTACATCTTCCCTGGTGTTTCTCTTCTTGTTGTGCCGCATTTCCTCATAGTGGCGTGACAGATCTAATTTATAGCAAGCACTACAGGGTGGGCCATAAGTATGGATACACCCTGGGTGGGCCATCAGTATGGATACACCCTGATAAAATGGAAGTGGATACTGATATTACCTTACCGTTTGTGGCATATTAGTACATGGGAGGGGCAAAACATTTGAAGCTGGGTGACGCCAATGGCGGCCAAATGCAAAGCCTCCATTTTGAATTCAACTTTAATTTTTTTTTATCAGGATGTATCCATACTTATGCCCCACCCTGTACATAGCAGGAGCTCATGATTAGCAGAGATACTGCTGATATCGGTGATTTATCAAAATTACATCAAAAGCCCAATAAGTGACCCAACATTGCTATTGGGGTCTCTGCTCCTAAATCATGCTCTCTGATGGGGCAGTAAGAACCCGGTGACAAAATCTCTGTAATTTAGGTTATTAGATGCAGAGGCGAAGCTTGAAGGCTGCTTTACATGGAACGATATCGCTAGCGATGTCGCTAGCGATCGTTCCCACCCCAGTCATGCGTGCATCACGGGCAAATCGCTGCCCGTGGCGAACAATATCGGTAATACGTGTCCCACGTACTTACCTTCCTAACGACATCGCTGTGGCCGGCGAACAATCTCTTTTTTAACGGGGAGGTTCGTGCGGCATCACAACGACGTCCCACAGCGGGCCACCAATAGAAGCGGAGGGGCGGAGAGCAGCCGCATTAACGTCACTCCCACCTCGTTGCCGGAGGACGCAGGAACGCTGTTGTTTGTCGTTCCCGGGGTGTCACACGTAGCGATGTGTGCTGCCTCAGGAACGACGAACAACCTGCATCCAGAACGAGCAACGATATTTGGAAAATGAACGACGTGTCAACGATCAACGATTAGGTGAGTATTTTGGATCGTTAGCGGTTGCTCATAGTTGTCAAATGCAATGACGTCGCTAACGAGGCCGGATGTGCGTCATGAATTCCGTGACCCCAGCGATATCTCGTTAGCGATGTCGTTGCAGGTAACGGGGCCTTGACTTCAAAGAGTTGTCTACTACTGCTGAGGTGGACAACCCCTTTAAGTGCTGTAACACAGCCAAATTTTATAACCTAGAGGAATTGTATTGGAAGTTATATTTATTTTGTACAATTGTTAGTTGATGAAGGTAATTTGTACACAAGGAAAATTTTAGGAAGAGAACCTCCTACATATGAGGGTGTGTATTATGGACACTACATAGTTCTCGTTACCTCATCATAGAGCTTTTTTTTTCTTACAAACTGTATTACTGTCAGTATTATTCCACAATTATGGCACCAAATTCCAATTTAAAAAAAAAAGCATAAAATTTAAAAAAAAAAAAACCTCTGTAATCCTTACTATGTAATTTGGAGGTTCACAGATAGATGGCACCTTTATGGCAGACCTATCACCACTCAGTATAAGGCTCCCTTCACACGCATGTGAAAAAAACGAAACATTTTTTCCCGTACGTATTAAAGGGGTGTTTTGCTCCCCATGTGCCGTGTTTGTGGCACATTCGTGTTCTCCGTGTGTTATACGTAATAACACATGGAGAACGGAAAGCCCCGCCTTACCTGATTCTTACGGAGCTGTCTGTGGTGCTGAATGACAGTGTCCGGCATAGGCCACGCCCCGCTGACGCTGCTTCCGGCCCCCGGTGAAGAAGATGCGTTGTTCAAATTCACTGCGTGTCGGATGCAGGGGACAGCCACGGCAGAGACTGCAGGGCTGGTGGAGATGAGTATGTGTTTTTTTTATTTTTAAAATGACACGTGTGTTTCTCCGGCGCGTGTCACGTGGGCCCGCATCCACACTACATCCGTGTGGTACGTGTGCGGGCCACGTGACACCCGTGCTACCGGAGAAAAACGGACATGCCTCCGTATGGAGCACACGGGCTCATGTCTGCTCCACACGGATGCACAGGCCAATAGCTGAACACATGCGTGCACATAAACCCATTGATTTTAATGGGTTTACGTGTGTCCGTGTCTCCGGTACATACGGGCATGGACCTAGCACATACCGGAGGCACGTGCGTGTGAAGGGGGCCTAAAACGTAGCCACATAAAAAAATGTTCAATTCTCTTGAAGAAAAAAAAATGGCCTAAAAGAGGACAAGACTATCCCTGTTTCTCATCCTGGTCTTTCTTATCTCAAAGCAACACTACATTGAAATGGATCCGTGCATCTGTCTGAAATACACTTTGATCACTGTAAAGATGTGTCATCCCCACACAATGTGCTGTACTTTGTGATGTCTGTGCAGCTCTGATAGTAATGGTAGTGATAATACAATCTGAAAGAACAGGGCCACATGAGAGACTCAGGCTTTTATCATTATCTGGCTAAATTCACACATCAGATTTTTTTGGGGGGGGGGGTCGGTGTTTCATCAGAATTGTAAGCCAAAAGGAGTGGAATCTAGAGAGAAAAATTGTAATGGAAATATTCACACCTGTTCTGTGTTTTGGCGCCGCTCCTTTTTTTTTCTGGCTTACATAATCAAATAACTGACCAAGACCAATAAATTCTGCCGTGTGAATTAAGCGGGCTTTACACGCTGCGACATCGCTAGCGATGTCGCTGGTGAAAGCACCCGCCCCCGTCGGTTGTGCGTCACGGGCAAATCGCTGCCCATGGCACACAACATTGCTAGGACCCGTCACATGGACTTACCTGCCTAGCGACGTCGCTGTGGCTGGCGAACTGCCTCCTTTCTAAGGGGACGGTTCCTGCGACGTCACATGGCAGTCGTCCAATAGAAGCGGAGGGGCAGAGAGCAGCCGAAAGAAAGTGACGCCCACCTCGTTGCCGGAGGACGCAGGAACACTGTTGTTCCTCGTTCATGGGGTGTCACACGTAGCGATGTGTGCTGCCTCAGGAACGACGAACAACCTGCGTCCTGCAACAGCAACGATATTTGGGATTAGAACGACGTGTCAACGATCAACAATAAGGTGAGTATTTTTGATCGTTAGCGGTCGTTCGTACGTTTCACGCGCAACGACGTCGTTAACGAGGCCGGATGTGCCTCACAAATTCCGTGACCCCAACGATCTCTCGTTAGCGATGTCGTTGCGTGTAAAGCCCGCTTAAGGCTTTAGTCACTTTACTAGAAAAGATAGCCATTTTTTTCCAGTAAATTTGACGAGATCTGTAATGGAGTCTCCAATGGAAATGTTAATACAGCTTTAGGCTACGTTCACACATTGAGTATTTGGTGAATTTTTGTAGCCAAAACCAGGAGAGGGTAAAAAATACCAAAGTTTTGCCCATGTTTCTATTGTACTTTTTCTCTGATTTTTCCACACCTGGTATTAACTTACAGATATTGAGGTTACAAACTCACCAAATACTCATGTCCACGTGGTCTAAGATACAATTTAGGCCTATTTGCTTGTTTGCATGTTTGTTACTATACAAGAGTACCTAAGGTAGCCCAGGTAGCCACAAGAAAAATAAAGTGAGAAAGAAATTATCTAATTTCTTGTTCTACTTTAATAACCATGGGTCCCAATCCACTAAGACTGGCCACATACTGTACACCAGTTTTACATTTTTTATTTAGTTCAGCATTGGAGAGGTGGCACTAATTTAAGTTCCTTGCCCCTAGTAATAACATACCAGTCTCTGTCCTCCCGACACCACTGTGGTCCAACTCCAACATCTTGTCACCGCAGTGTCTGACTGAACGGAAGTCGGAAAAAAAACAAAAAAAAAAGTGAGCCGGAGTATTAGTTTGTGTGCATGCAGCTTGTAAGCTCATGTTCACACTGGCCATAAGACATAAAAAAAACAAAGCTGAAAATAATATCAACATAAACCGTGTTGTAACTGTTATAAAAGCATAATGCATATAAGTAAACATAGGGTACTTAGTAAGCACTGTTTTTTATCAAAAAGTGTAAGGCCATCCCACCGCGACAAGGTGTACCTAATCGCGACAGTACCTACACTCTCTAATATTCAAACCTCAGCATGTGTCAACACATTAAGCTGAATAAGGGCAGAGAGTGGCTGGGTCCTAACTGGACACACAGCCATTGGAAGCACTAGATGAACTAACCAGCTTTCTAAGAAGGTGGCCGCACCCTATATGTACTAAGTACAAGAGACTACAAAAATAACAAAACAAAAAACTGCTTCCCATGGCTGTGTGCCAGTCAGGACCCAGCCGCTCTCTGCCCTTATTCAGCTTAATGTGTTGACACATGGTGAGGTTTTAATATTAGAGAGTGTAGGTACTGTCCCGATTGGGTACACCTTGTCGCGGTGGGATGGCTTTTCACTTTTTTTTTTATCAGAAACAGTGTTTACTAAGTACCCTAAGTTAATTTATATGCATTATGCTTTTATTTTAGTTACAGCAGATTATATGTCCATATTATTTTCATCTTTGTTTTTTTTTTTAATGAGTGAGAGGTAACAGTCACAATCTCTAAATGTAAGTCTATGAAAGCCTTGTTCTGGCTCTCATAGACTTCCATTGAGAAGTGACTTCCGGTTTTCCCAGGAAACACTAGAGAGATCCCACAATCTGCATTAGACAAATGGATTGGCCCTCGAGAACAGAAGAAGATGGCGGCTGATACGTTAGTTGCCTGCCCCTAGTAATATACTTAAGTGACATCAGTCCAAGGCTAAAAAAAACAAACACACTGGATTGGTGCATCAAAGTAGGCACCACTGGCGTAACATGTGCCAAGGGCTCATTCACATGTCTGGTTTTTTTCACCAACGAGAAAAACTGACCAAGTTTCCTCAGTGATTTTTTACAGCGTTTTATCAGAATTTGGGCCAAGTCTCAACAGTTTTTTTCATTCGTGAAATAAAAACTCTCCAATTTTGGCTATGTAACAGTCTGTGAAAATCGGACCGCACTAGGATGGTATCTGAGCATTTTCTGATTTTTTTCAAAGCCCCATAGACTTGCATTGCCGATTCACTTTAATAGGCATGAGTGCTATCCGCAAAAAACATGGACAGCACTTGTACGCAAAAAACGGAAGTGTGAATGAGCCCTAATTCATTAGAAGGCATCAGTTTGTTAACAAATTAGATGCATATTCCAACTGCAAGTATCTGCTACCAGAAATATTACTCCAGTATATTTCTGGTGTAATGCCCATTTAACTACGCCCATTATTATTATTATTATTATTTTTATTTATTATTCTAGCGCCATTTATTCCATGGAGCTTTACAAGTGAAAGAGGGTATACGTACAGCAATCATTAACAGTACAAAACAGACTGGTATAGGAGGAGAGAGGACCCTGCCCGCGAGGGCTCACAGTCTACAGGAGGAGAGAGGATGCTGCCCGCGAGGGCTCACAGTCTACAGGAGGAGAGGGGACCCTGCCCACAAGGGCTCCCAGTCTACAGGAGGAGAGAGGACCCTGCCCGCGAGGGCTCACAGTCTACAGGAGGAGAGAGCACCCTGCCCGCGAGGGCTCACAGTCTACAGGAGGAGAGAGGATGCTGCCCGCGAGGGCTCACAGTCTACAGGAGGAGAGAGATCATGCCCGCGAGGGCTCACAATCTACAGGGAATGGGTGATGGTGCAATAGGTGAGGACAGAGCTGGTTGCGCAATGGTGTACTGGACTGAGGGCTATTGTAGGTTGTAGGCTTGTTGGAAGAGGTGGGTCTTGGCTGAGGCTGGAGTAAAAATACCATTCAAGGCGTTTTACATCAGAAAACTGTTGAAAATTCTTTGGCACAAACTGGACCCATAGATTTTTGTAGACAAATTTCGTCCAATTTTTGTGGATTACAACACTGGCATCTGCTGTCAATGGAACTGGGATTAGATAAATGGGGTTGGAAAAATCGATGAGCAACTAAATTCTCAGGACCTTGGTCCAGTAGACAGGTCAGTATTCTATTGCTGTCGGGCAGAAGTCCTGCAAGCAGCCTTCTACCTGCAATAACCATAGACATTCTTTTTATTAGTCAGCCTGGCACAACGTCAAAGAGACATTGCCCCAGGCTAGTTAATCACTGGAGCCGCGGATGTTGGCAGGTAGGAGGTGGTTTACAGGGCTCCTGTCCGGCAGCCACAGAATACTGCCCTGTCTTGTTTTTTTTTGTATGACAGTATTTTCATTTGCTCACATATCTTCTTCACTGCTGTGCTGTTACACACAATACCTCTAGATCAGGGGTCTCAAACTCAGCTGGGGGAATGGGCCGCATATAGAAAAAAAAATTGAGGCGAGCCGCATTATTTGCAGGACAAAGTGAACATTTTTAATGAATCCATGTTTTTTTCTATACACCTTTGGATCACTTTTTTAAACATTTATAACAAGCGTGCACTTTTTTTGTTAAGTTTATATATAAAAAAGCATTTTTAACGGCAGGAAAAAAAAGTCATGCTTTATTATGATTTTTTTTTTTTACATTTTATCACGTTCTTGTAATATTGTTTTACAATTAGCAGCATCATACAGTAATCCTAGCCAACATCTTGTTGTAATGTGCCCATGCTGCAGTAATGTCCCCATCCGTGTGCCCTGTAGTAAGGTGCTCATCCTTGTAGTATGTGCCCACTAGTATAGTACCCTGTAGTATTGTGCCCATCCTTGTGCCCAGTAATATTGTGCCCCTCATTGTGCCTTGTAGTATTGTACCCATCCCTGTGGTATTGTGCTCATCTCTGTAGTACGAGGGGCGATCCAAAAGTAATGATAATCTGTTATTTCTATTCCACACAGAAAAGAAAAGAAAATGTTTTCTTTTCTCTTAGGTAGTCCAGGAAAAAAAAATCACTTAAATAGGCCACGATTCCCAGGAGCTACATTCATTTGAATATGAGCTGCCGAGGAGTGAACATCAAAATGGAAAAAAACGAGCTCAGAGCTGTCATCAAATACCTCTGCTTGAAAAAAATGACTACCAAAGACATGCACAGCGACTTGGTGGAAACATTGGGGGACTCTTCTCCTCCATATTCCACAGTTGCACGCTGGGCCAAGGAATTTAAGCTGGGAAGAACATCGACGGAAGATGAACATCGTGAAGGACGCCAATCCACGTCCCTCAATGAAGAAAACGTGAAAAAAGTTGAAGAAGTTGTATTGGCAGATTGAAGAGTGACTATCAGGCATGTAGCTGAGGTCACAGGGATCTCATATGGCAGTATTCAAAGAATCCTTGCAAAAGAATTGCATATGAGAAAGGTCTCCGCGTGTTGGGTGCCAAAAATGTTAACCGACGAGCAAAAGAAGAAACGAGTTGACATTTCAATAGCAAATCTCGAAAAGTTCCAAGCAGACAAGGAGAATTTTTTGTCACGTTTTTTGACCATGGACGACCACCACTTTGATCCCGAAACTAAACAACAATCGATGACATCGAAACGAGCCGACGAACCGACGCCGAAGAAATTCAAAGTGTCAAGCTCAGCATGGAAGGTTATGGCGTCCGTTTTTTGGGACGCTGAAAGAATTATTATGGTGGACTATTTGGAGAAGGGAGCCACTATTACGGGCTCCTACTACGCAGAACAAATAAGAAGATTGCGGGAGGCTATCAAGGAGAAAAGGCACGGTAAACTGCGGGCTGGAGTGCTGTTTCACCAAGATAACACACCGGCTCACAAAGCTGCAGTTGCCATGGCAACCGTTCAAGAAGCGGGCTTTGAACTGGTGGAACACCCCCCTCTTCACCAGATCTAGCCCCCAGTGACTTCTTTCTCTTTCCTCGCCTCAAGGAACACCTCCGGGGCAAGAAATTTGACGACAATAGCAACGGGATAACCGCTGTTGGGGATTTTTTTGAGGGTCAAGATCAAGATTTTTTTTCAAAGGGAATTCTAAGTTTAGAAAAGAGATGGACTAAATGTATAGACTTGTTAAGAGACTATGTAGAAAAATATTTTTTTATTTTTTTTTTAATATATTCATTGTGTTTATTATTATCATTACTTTTGGATCGCCCCTCGTATTGTGCTCATCCTTGTAGTATTGTGGCCATCCCTGTAGTATTGTGCCCTGTAATATTCAGCCCGTCCTTGTACTAATTGTGCTCTGTAGTATTGTGGCCATCCCTGTAGTATTGTAGCCATCCCTGTAGTATTGTGGCCATCCCTGTAGTATTGTGGCTATCCCTGTAGTATTGTGGCTATCCCTGTAGTATTCTGGACATCCCTGTAGTATTCTTGCCATCCCTGTAGTATTCTGCCCATCCTTGTATTATTGTGCTCTGTAGTATTGTGCTCATCCCTGTAGTATTCTGCCCATCCTTTAGTAATACGCAAAAAAAAATTCTCCTCCCCTTTCCTCCGTTCCCTGTGTGCCCACGATCAGTATTTGCAGAGTTTTGGATGCAGCATGCTTCAGCTGCGTCCAAAACCTGCTATGTACAGTACAAGCAGAGTGGATGGGATTTCTAAAAACCCCTACTGTGCGTGTACGGCCAGCAGTGAAAACGGACCTGTGGTGCGTCTTGCAGAGGCCGCAGCATGTAAATTTATGCTGCGGCGTCGGAAGCGTCCTCCTTAGGCAGAACACAGCGAGGAGACCGCAGCGGCCCGAACCTGAGTCACCTCCTTGCATCTGATTGGCAGCCAGCAGCAGCAACTGGAATAGAGCTGACAGCTCCTCTGCGCGGCACCGCAAATGGATTCAAATGCAGTAAAGTCCTGCTGCTGCTGGCGCAGACTCTCAGCATAGAGCCGCAATTGTCACGGGGTCTGCGGGCCGCGATCGTCACAGAGTCTGCGGGCCACAACAAGCAGCCTCAGGGGCCTCATGCAGCCTGCGGGCCACGTGTTTGAGACCTCTGATCTAGATTCACCCAGAAATAGCTGCTGCTGTTCCTGCATTTGCTTTTACACAGGCTATGATAGTTTTCCTGTTTGGCTGTGCTATTGTATGTGATGTGATAGATACAATGCATTATAGGGAAGCCATAATAGAATCCTCCTCTAGCTGACGAAAACGTGCAGATTTCTTGCAGAATTACGCAGAGAAAACGCGATGCGGTTTTGATACATTTTTTCTGTCAGGAGATGCAGATTTGGTGCAGTAATTTGTTGCAGCCATTTCTGCAACAAATCTGCATCTCCTGGCAAAAAAAAAAAAGCGCCAAAACCACATACGTTAATGATGCGATTTCAGTGTTTTTTTCGCCAGGAGATGCTGATTTGGTGCAGAAATGTCTGTAACCAAATGCTGAATGTGTGTACATAGCCTAATCCAGTAATCCGGCATAGAGTCAATGACTTCACCTGAGGTGATATCACTGAGTTCAATGAGTTCACCTCAGTTCAGTTCACCTAAGGTCACAGCTTGGGTACCGTGGGAAGGCCAGTTGTGACGCCAGGTGAAGTCAGTGACGTCACTGCTCACAGCTGATGCTCAGTCATAGTATCGCTGACTGCCGCAGTGAGCTGTCACATTTTCTGATGTGACTGCGCACTGCGACCTAAGATGTACCAGAGTCAAGATCGTCATGGAACCTCATGTGGATTATGTCGGACCTACAGGGATGTTTTGGGGGTTAATAAATTGGAGAAAGTGAGTGGGTTTTTTATTTTATTTTTAATAAAGGATTTTTCTCTGTTTATTTCTTTTGTCATTCAGGGCTAGTAATGGGGTATCATAGATCCCTCCCTATTACTGACCTTGGGCTTGATGACAGCTGTCATTAAAGGGAACCTCTCAGGTGCAATATGCACCCAGAACCAAGCAGTTCTGGGTGTATATTGCTAATCCCTGCCTAACTGTCCCTGTATACACTAGCATAGATAAAGAGATCTTTAGAAAAAGTAATTCTAAAGATCTTTTATCTTATGCTAATGATCATGGGGACTAGTCCCAAGGACGTTATATCCCCCGACTAGTCCGTCCTCTTAGCATGTTAGCATGCCCACAGGTGTGTACTAACATAGTATTCAATGCAGCGTCACCAGCGGTGACGCTCGCACCTGTGTTCGCTGGGACCGTTCTGAATGCCGAGCACTTCACGCGCAGTAGACCTCTCTGAAGCCGGGACATGTACACCCGGCTTCATACTGCGCATGACTGGAAGTGTCCGGCATTCAGAAGTGTGGTTACAGCGAACACAGGTATGCGAATCACCGCTGGTGATGCTAAATTGAATAGCATATTAGTACACCCCCGTGGGCATACTAATATGCTAAGTGGGTGGCTAGTCGGGGGATATAATGCCCTTGGGACTAGTCCCTGCACTCATTAGCATAAGAATAAAGATCTTTAGAAATACTTTTTCGAAAGATCCCTTTATCTATGCTAGTGTATACAGGGACGGTTAGGCAGGGATTAGCACTATGCACCCAGAACTGCTCTTGGTTCTGGGTGCATATTGTACCTGACAGGTTCCCTTTAACCCCTTATATTACCTCGATTGTCACCACATCAGGGCAATCAGAATGAGCCAGGTAAAGTCCCAGAATTGTCGCATCTAATAGATGCGACAATTTCGGAGCGGTTGCGGGCTGATATTTTTAGGCTAGGGGGCCCAATAACCATGGGCCTCCCCAGCCTGAGAATACCAACCCCCAGCTGTCGGCTTTATCATAACTGGGTATCAAAATTGGGGGGCCCACAAGCCATTTTTGAAAAATTATTTAAATTGCAAAAAAAAACCCTCATGGGGACCTGTGTATTTTGATACGCATCCAAGATAACGCGCACAGCTGGGGCTTGCAACCTGTAGCCGTCTGCTTTTTCTGTGCTGGAAATCAATATACGGGGGACTATTTTTACACTCCACAATCAATCACAGATGCCAGCACGCCGGCAGTCTGACTGCAGCCACAGTCACAGACGCTGTCAGAATGTGTGGCTGGTCAAATCAGTGAATATGCATGAAGGTTAATGCGCGGACCTGGAAGCAGTGTGGCAGCCAAGTAAGAGGCTCTGTAAGTGTAATTGTCCAGTTTTAATCTCTGTTTTGCTTTCTTTTAACTTTTAGGGGTACTTTGCACGCTGTGACATCGCTAGCCGATGGTAGCGATGCCGAGTGCGATAGTCCCCGCCCCACGTCGCAGATGCGATATCTTGTGATAGCTGCCGTAGCGAACATTATCGCTATGGCAGCTTCACACGCACTTACCTGCCCTGCGACGTCACACGGCAGGCGGCCAATAGCAGCGGAGGGGCAGAGATGAGCGGGACGTAAACATCCCGCCCACCTTCTTCCTCCCTCATTGCAGCCAGGATGTAGATAAGGAGATGTTCCTCGCTCCTGCGGCTTCACACACAGCGATGTGTGCTGCCGCAGGAACGAGGAACAACATCGTATCTGTCGCTGCAGCGAAATTATGGAAATGACCAACACTACACAGATCACCGATTTACAACGCTTTGCGATCGTTTATCGGTGCTTCTAGGCTTTACATGTTGCGACGTCGTTACCGGCGCCGGATGTGCGTCACTTACGATTTGACCCCGACGAGATCGCAGTAGCGATGTTGCAACGTGCAAAGTACCCCTTAGTGTGCAGGCTCAGAATTTCAGAGCAGGAGCTACATGTCACAGGCAGACTGTGACGCTACTAGGCGTTGAAAATTATTCTAATGAAGTGTGAAGGCAGGGCTACCTTCTGGGCAGCACATGCACCATAGCCTGGAAGAACTTTTCAGCATAAAGAGAGAAAAGATAATATTTCAACAAGGCATCTGCTATGAAGCACACAGGTAAGACTATTTTCATCTTCCTATTACCTGTATGTCCATATTAACAGTTTAAAAAGGTCAAAGGGGTGACAGATTCCCTTTAAGAATATGCTGTCTCAATAATGGGGGCATATCAGGAGTTCTGTTTTATACTATTGATGCCTTTTTTTAAATTACACCCACAGGTTATAAGCTGCAACTATGGAAACTACGTCGAGGATCATTTATCTCTAAGCATAAAACATGTCGTGTACAAACATGAATATGAGAACAGTTTAACAGGTAGGAAGTCCCCTTGTATCAATCCTTCTATGCTGTCTGGGCAGAAAAATGATTGCAGATCCGTTGCCTAGTCAGGTCCAGTAAGCCTGTGCTGGGCACTCTTGTGTTCCCTTTCACTTTTGTGATAAAATGTGAAGTGATAACCACAGATACATAAAAATGTGCATCCATTATTTCAAAATCTTGTTTATATGTGGGTGAGCATCATACTGTGCGGGGGACTACGGAGGTATCATTCTGTGTGGGGCATCATACTGTGCGGGGGACTATGGAGGTATCATTCTGTGTGGGGCATCATACTGTGCGGGGGACTACGGAGGCATCATTCTGTGTGGGGCATCATACTGTGCGGGGGACTACGGAGGTATCATTCTGTGTGGGGCATCATACTGTGGGGGGACTACGGAGGTATCATTCTGTGTGGGGCATCATACTGTGCGGGGGACTATAGAGGCATCCTTTTGTATGGGGCATCATACTGTCAAGGCAATTATAGTGTGTGGGCTGTGTGGTCCATAATATTGTATTGGGGGCTGTGTGTGAGTTGCCCACCACAGCGCTGCAGCGGTCGCCTGCAGGACACTGCGGGGACTTCTCTGTAGGGACCCGCAGGGTCTTCACGTGCTGGAAACCTTCTGGCAACAGATATGTCAGGTTAACTTCAATAGGAATCGTGACGCCACTCTCGGTTTTGTGGTCAGGGTGATAGAGGACCGCCACTGCTGTTTAACGAGTGTCTGTGGCTGATGGTGTCTGCAGTTTGGTGTTATGGCCTCCCGAGAGTGAGGCTGGCCCCAGGGGCTCGGGTGTATATGCGTTGTACAACAGGTCGCAGAAGAACTCACACACAGTCCAGAAATGCCTTTCAGGGTTTTTACTCACTTTTTGCTTGTAGAGTGAAGTAACCCAGGCGATGCTATGATGGACCAGGTGGAACCAGGTATCCTTCAGGCTGATTTAGGGATGACTGCTAACTCGCCTTCCTAGCACCTTTGTTTCGGACCACCCCTGACTTAAAGTACCGTGGGATGCATCCAGGGAAGTCGCTGCTGCCTTTTCTCCCCTTCCTGACCCATTTGCTGACAGTGTGGACCAAGGATAAGATGGCTCCAGGCTCGATCCTCCTTATGGACCCCCTCGTTGCTGTTGAAGCTCAGGTTCTGTGTTGGTTGGCGTGGAATCTCTAGTCCCACCGCCTGCAGGATTTAGCAGACCACTAAATGGATGTCTGGCTCTAGGGACCTGCACCCCATATGTGGATTCATTACCAGGAGTCCTCGTACTCAACTCCTTACTGCTCTCTTTCTTCGGGCGTCTTTCAGTGTGACTGTGTGGTAATGTTCTCCCCCGCCAGCAGCCACTGCACGTGCAGGGTCTGACAGTGTTCCGCTCTGCAGCCCTACACTTCAGACTCGGCTGCTCCACTTTTACTCCTCTGACTACCACTGCACAACTCCTCTCCCAGCTTCACTACAGCACCACACTAACTGAGATGTGGAGGCTCCTCCCCCTCCTGGGTCTGCCCAGGGGTCCCCTCTAATGTATGTGTGTGTGTGTCCTGGTCAAAGGGTGCCTGTGTGTTCACACCCTAGTCAGCCTTTGGGATTACGTGTTTGTACTGACCCAGCATGGGTGCAGTACTCAGTGGTGCCTGACAATGTCAGGGGCGCCAAATTCCCCCTTAGTTATCAACAACACGTCCTCGGGCTGTAAAGACAACATTTTTAATTTTTAATACAACAGTTCCCACACAGGGAATGCAGTCACATAAAAACATCATAAAACATTATAAAACATTATACCAGGTACCACTTTTCACAACCCTCCACCCACAAGTCCATAACCTACCCAAAAACAGCTCAGGAGGCAGGTCACCGGTCCTTTTGGTAACAAGGTCTGGGCCAGCTCTATCCCAGCCTTTCCTCCAATCTTCCTCTCCTGGGGTTGGTGGTTAAAGGTAGGCCCCATAAACAGGCGTACCCGCTTCCGAGTGATGGAGAGCTAGGCCCCATAAACAGGCGTGCTCCCTTGTCGTTGGCGAGCCAGGCCCCATAAACAGGCATGCTCTTGGCTTTTGGACAGCAGGCGCCATCAACAGGCATGCTTACTGGTGGTGCAGAGCCAGGCCCCATAAACAGGCGTGCTCTGGGTTGGTACCTCTGGGTAAAACTTTATACACTACGAGAGTTTGTGGTTATAGCCAGTTCATAACCTTATGGTCTGTGTTTTTAAAGTGCACAAAAACCAGGTGCAAAAGAATTTTCAAAGGTTCTCACAATAGTACTTGTGGGCGCATTCTTGAACTTTTTCAACGTTGCTTCAACTGGTAAGTAACATTTTTACTTTCTTTTCAATCAAACAGACTTTCTCCTCTGAAAACCAGGGCTCTTGCTTGCAGGTCTCTGATACCTGGAGGTTTTTGTATCTTCATCCTGTATCTCTTCAACTTGAACATCTTCAACATCTTTAGCATTATCTTCACTTTCAGCATTATTAGCATCATCAGCATGTACTTCTTCCTTTTGAACACTTTCAGCATTTTCATCTGGTGTTTCTTCTTGGGCTTGTTGGATGTGCTGTAGAGTGTTTTGAGCTTCTGCTTGGGCTTCTGTGTCTAGAGCTTCAGCTTGAGTTTCTGTGTCTAGAGCTTCAGCTTGAGTGTCCCCTAGTGACGGTGACTTTAGGGACCTGGTGGAATCTGCAGGGAAGTGACTTGGGCTTGCCGCTGTATGCTTGGGGCACTGCATCACGTCTAAGGCATACCAGCCTCTTTCACCCATGTGCCTTGTGAATTCCACGATGTCTCCCATATACAGGTCGCGACCAGGGTGTCCTCTCTGCAGGTGGGACTTGACATCTCTTCTGGACACAAATATGCCCTCTTTGACGCCAGCCTCCACGATGAAGCCGTAGCCGGTATGTAGGTTGAACTCCTCTATGACACCACGGTGGATGGGACCTCTGGCCTGGTGCTTGGCTCGTCGCAGGGACTGTTTTTCCTCCAGATCCCGGGCCGTCACCAGCTCCTTCTCAGGGAAGGGTTGCACTGGGGGTTGCCTTGCTCTCACACGGTGCCGACCTCCGCGGGCTGGTCTCCACATCATCATTACCTGGTCGTCTGCGGGCTCCCAGGTCACATGCATGCTGGGCATAAAGGCGTCTAGTACTTCCTCTGCAGGGGGTGTTGTAACCTCCTCCCAGCATTGGTGGGACAACAGCGCAACCTCAGGGCCTCCCTCACTTGCAAAGGGTGCTGCGTACTCCTCCGGCTGTTTGGGGATCATTGGTTCAGCCTCCATGCTCTCCCTCCTCCCCCTTAGTGGTGCTGGGTACCTCTCCGGTTGTTCCGGCAGCAGCTCTTGGGATGAACTTTCATCAGAGGGCCAGGGTGGTGGACCCCTCTCTTGCATAGACTTCACTTCAGACTCGGCTGCTCCACTCCTACTCCTCTGACTGCCACTGCACAACTCCTCTCCCAGCTTCACTACAGCACCACACTAACTGAGATGTGGAGGCTCCGCCCTCTCCTGGGTCTGCCCAGGGGTCCCCTCTAATGTGTGTGTGTGTCCTGGTCAAGGGGGGGCCTGTGTGTTCACACCCTATTCAGCCTTTGGGATTACCTGTTTGTACTGACCCAGCATGGGTGCAGTACTTAGTGGTGCCTGACCATGTCAGGGACGCCACATGTGCAATACTGTGTGGCAGTAAATGGGGCAATCATCTTGTTTGGGGGACATTATCCTCTGTGTGAGTGTCGGGAGGCTACCATACAATGTGTGTGTGGTCGGGATGGCTGTGGAGGTATTATACTGTGAAAGGTGACTATGGTCATCACACTATGGGCATCATACTGTGTGTGGGACTGCAGAGGCATCATTCTGTCATTCTGTGTGAGGGCATAATATTGTGGCAGAGAGTCAAAATTGGGGTATCATACTGTGTTGTCAGTCATTGGGTAGGCATGATACAGTGATCAAGGCATTGTAGTGGTATCATTCTTTACTGAGCGCAAAGATACCAATTTGCTCCATAAGGCCATAGTCTGCACACGGCACAGACCAAAGCATAAGATAAATAGGGCCATCTGCGGGAATATCATACTGTGAAGAGGAGCTGTAGATGCAATCATAGTGTTTGGGAGAGGAACTGTGTGGTTCATTATACTGTTTTGGGGACTGTGGGGGTATGTGTGGACATAATACTGTGTGAGGGTATGTGGGGCAATCATTGTGTGGAGGACATCATTCTCTGTGTGGGTGCCTGGGTGGGCAGAGGAGGAGGAGGATAGGAGTGCATATATAATGGGAAGTTGAGGGAGTAGTCAGGAGGAGAGAGACCAGAGAGATGTAGAGTGAAGATATCCCAACAAACAGTCTCTGACCCTATGGGTCACTCCCACGGCTGCGACTTGCGGGATTCTGGATGAATGGCGGAACCGCATCCCCCATGGAGAGGAATTTAGTCTGACAGTCGGGGGTCTAGCATCGGTGCCTGCTGGAGGAAGCCCTCTCCCATGGAAGAGATCAGTGCGCCCCCTGGTTTGAGGGTATATCTGGATGGCTTGGCACGTAGGGGAGACAGACCCCTGTGTGACATGAAGTGGAGTGAGGGAAAAGAAGGGCTTAGACTGTAGACGGTGCCCAGGTGTCAGAGGACCGACTGCTTCAACTGTGACGTGTGAATAGGAGAAGAAACCCTTGTGAGACGTATTCCGGTGCCGGTAAGATGCGGACCGAGGCTGTATCCCAGAAATAAAGTTGAAAGTGTTTCTGCGTGAGAAAGAACTTTGCCTGAACTTTATTGTCTGACGAAAGGAGATGAATGTGCAACGCCTGAGACTATAACGGAGTCATCCTGTGTGTGGTGCGGCGATGGTAAGGTGAGGGGTTAACAACAGGTTGTGCTGTGACCTGTTGTTCCCCTGCTACCTTGACTACTACACACTGCCCATCAAATATGAGGAGAACGTATTGGTCCGATTCATCATTTGCGTTTGTTTTTAAGTTACTTTTCTTTTTGGTTTTGCACCAAATTGCCACAAATTATCAATTTGGCTCAAAATAAAAAAAAAAAACAAAAAAAAAAACGGGACTTTTAAGCATTGAGTCGCATCTTTTTCAAAATGTTACAAAACATGCATCTTTTGAAAAACTTGCATAAAACAACACCAGGGAGCGACCGGAGTAGAGCTGCACAATATTTTGTGACTTTTTAAAAAGTTACCTTAGAAGAATCAGTCAAACATCTTGAATCATTAAACTCCACCCACAAAGGGGAAAACAAATAAAACACAGGCGAGCATATAAAAAAATAGACTTAAAAAAGCGCAAAAAAAGAATGAATTGGGTGCAGACAGAAAAAGTCGCAAAACATTGCAAAGGCAATAATGAATCGGGGCCATAAACGTCATGTAGTCGCATTAGCCACTGAGAGTCCATAGTTCAGCATCAAATTCTTCTTATTCTAAAGCAGGTTTTTTTGGGTTAGTTTTTTAATTTTCTGAAGTTTCTCCATTTCTTTATATCAAATCAGCAACATATCATTTTATATACTAAAACGAGCTTTTTCTCCTTTATGTCAGTGGCATATGCACAGTATACTCGTTCCGTATTTGCCAAAATCTAGTCCTTTGTCCCTGTTCCCTTGCACTGCCCCCCCCCCCCCCCCTGCTCCCCATGATTGGGCCAGCTCAGCAAATTATAATGAAGCAGGAGAAGTTTGAACCGTTGGAGAGGAATAGATAACACAACCTTTTTCATTTCCCTTCTGGCTTGTGTTTTCTTGGCCTTGGACTGAACACTTAGCTAAATAGGACTGCAAATATGGCTGGGTCTTATCCAGAAATACAGGATATAGCAGCAGAGCACAGCATATTATCTTATTTAATGATGCAGAAAAATAGACTTAATTATATACTGGCTTCATATCATAATTTTTGCTAAGATAAGCAACTGAGCAACAGGTGCAGAAATTTTGCATTAACTCATAACACCTAAAACATGACACAAGACAGATTTTCACATAAAGGGGTGGATTTAGTAATAGAAACGCAACAGAATTGTGCCCTGATTTGCACCCTGTGGGTGTACTAACATGCTAAGAAGGCGGCTAGTCAGGGGATATAACGCCCTTGGGACTAGTCCCCGTGCTCATTAGCATAAGATAAACGATCTTTAGAAATACTTTTTCTAAAGATCTCTTTATCTATGCTACTAGATACAGGGACAGTAAGGGGTACTTCTCACATAGCGAGATCGCTAGCGACATCGCTGCTGAGTTACAAGTTTTGTGACGCAGCAGTGACCTCATTAGCGATCTCGCTGTGTGTGACACTGAGCAGCGATCTGGCCCCTGCTGTGAAATCGTTGCTCGTTACACACAGTGCTGGTTCATTTTTTGGTCGTTGCTCTCCCGCTGTGAAGCACACATCGCTGTGTTTGACAGCGAGAGGGCAACGATCTGAATGTGCAGGGAGCCGGCTTCTGGCAGCCTGCGGTAAGCTGTAACCAAGGTAGATATCAGGTAACCAAGCGAAGTGCTTTGCTTGGTTACCCGATATTTACCTTGGTTACTAGCGTCCGCCGCTCTCAGTCTGCCAGTGGCGGCTCCCTGCTCCCTGCACAGGTAGCCAGAGAACACATCTGGTAAATAAGCAAAGCGGTTTGCTTATTAACCCGATGTGTACTCTGGCTACGAGCTCAGGAAGCCAGGGAAGCCAGCGCTAAGCGGTGTGCGCTGGTAACCAAGGTAAATATCGGGTAACCAAACGCTTGGTTACCCAATATTTACCTTAGTTACCAAGCGCAGCATCGCTTCCACGCGTCGTTGGGGGCTGGTCTCTGGTCGCTGGTGAGATCTGCCTGATTGACAGCTCACCAGCGACCATGTAGCGACGCACCAGCGATCCTGACCAGGTCAGCGCGCTGGTGGGATCGCTGGAGCGTCGCTAAAGTGTGACGGTACCCTTAGGCTTGGAATAGCAATATGCACCCAGGACTGCTCGTGTTATCACTTTAACCCTTTAACGACTGTAGTCGGTAAAATTTCGTCCTGGTGGTCATAGTGTTAATCTCCCACTGCTGCGGCCAGCAGCAGAGGAATATCGGCGCACATCTCAAATGATTTATACAGCTGACATGTGTGCCTGCTAGGTACGAGGGGAATCGTTATCCGCCTGTGCCATTTAACCCCTTAAATGGCGCTGTCAATAAGTGACAGCGCCATTATAATCGTGATCGCGGTAATTGCATACTCACTGCCTGATACCAGAAGTCACGTGACGTGATCACGTGACTTCCGGTGCTTGTCATGGTAGCACATAGTCATGTGATGACTGCTGTAGCTCACATGACTCACTTAGTGTTTCACCCGGCTGAGAGCTGGGTGAGACAGGAAATGAGCATATCTGGTGTTCACACCTGTGTAGCTGTGATCAGCAGATATGGAAGAGCGATTAGACAGCTGATCCATATAGCCCCCTAGGGGACCTAGTAAAATAAAAAAAAGTTAAAAAAGTTTTAAAAAAAATTTAAAATAATAAAAAAACCTAAAAGTTCAAATCACCCCCCTTTCGCCCCATTGAAAGTTAAAGGGTTAAAAAAATAAAAAATATACCCACATTTGGTATCACTGCGTTCAGAAATGCTCGATCTATCAAAATATTAAATATTAAAATCAATTAATCTGATTGGTAAATGGCGTAGCAGCAAAATAATGCCAAACGTCAAAATACGTTTTTTGGTCATCACAAATTTTGCGCTAAATGCAATAACAGGCGATCAAAACGTAGCATCTGAGCAAACGTGGTACCGTTAAAAACATCAGCCTGAGACGCAAAAAATAAGCCATCACAGAGCCATAGATCCCGAAAATTGAAAACGCTACAAGTCACGGAATATGGCGTAAAACGTGCGCCACTTTTTTTCGGACACACGTCTGATTTTTTTAATCCCTTAGATAAAAATAAACCTTTTCATGTTTGGTCTCTACAAACTCGCACCAACCTGAGGCAACACACTGATACATTAGTTTTACCATATAGTGAACACAGTGAATAAAATATCTAAAAAACAATAGTACTATTGCACTTCTTTTGCGATTTTTCCGCCGTTGGAATTTTTTTTGCCATTTTCGAGTACACTATATGGTAAAATTCATGGTTTTATTTAAAGGTACAGCTTGTTCCGCAAACAACGAGCCCTTACATGACCATATTGACTGAATAATAAAAGAGTTACGTCTCTCGGAGGAAGAATGGCGAAAAAAAAACCGGAAAGCACAAAATTGACCGGTTGTGAAGGGATTAATTCAGTGGTGTGGGTGGTTAGATTGGTTTGCTTGTGCTAAATCTCTGTGGTTTTCCTTGTGCTTTTCCTGCTGTGGGTTACAGCTTCTCCTTGGTTATAGCTGGGTTCAGCTGTCTCTTTAGTTTCTGGTGTGTATCAGCCTTTACTTTGGTTAGTTCGGTTCAGTTCCCTTTTTGCTTCTGCTGTGGTTTCAGACTTATGTTTTGTTTCCTTTTCCATTAGGTTATTTTGTTGGTGTGCTTTTCCCACATGCCACTGTGTGCCCGGTCGCCAGCTGCCGCACTGCTTGCTGCCTAGTAAGGGCTCTGTAAAAGTCCCCCCCTCGCCAGGACCGGCAGGCGTGTAAAGGATATCACCAGTCCTTACGGGTGTGCGGCAGTGCGACGGCTAGCGCCAAGTACGACCGACACATTGCGCTTGCTAGCGTGCAGCGGGTCTGGTCCCACCATCCCACATTAAAAATTACTGAACCAAAAGCATATTTAAGAGCACTTAAAGTTTGCTTAACAACATTTACACAAGCCTGTGAAATGCGAGGGGATGCTGATAAGTCTTTGGCTTTGTGATTTTTTTTTTGTTTTTATGGTAACGAATGTTATATCACATGAAAGCCATATGTGTCTACTATATGTTTTTAAAATGTTGTGTTTGTTGCTTGTGACCACAGTGTTCTACGCACGCGAGAAAACAAAATGGCGGAGTCTAATGCGATTTCCACAGCAACTGAGAGCAGAAGAGTGATAAAATTATTGTTTCTGCAAGGAAAGTCCGGGAAGGATATTCATGGTGATATGTCGCAGACATTGGGGTATCAATGCCTTTCATATTCCACAGTTAAGAACTGGGTTGTCCAATTTTCAGCACCAATGATGAGGAACGTCCTGGATGACCAAGAGTAGTTGTTGTTCCGGAGATCGTCAATGCTGTGCACAACCTCATACTGGAGAATCAACAAATTTCAGCTAAAGCAATAGCAGATATCATGGGATTTCCCGTGAACGTGTTTGTGTCATTATCCATGAACATTTGGACATGAGGAAGCTTCTGCAAAGTGGGTCCCCAAATGTTTGACAACAGATCAGAGAAGCATGCGAGTGAAAACTTCCTGGTCCGTTTGTCCATGTTTCCGGACTGATAAGAACTTCCTGGATCGACTGGTCACTATGGATGAGACCTGGATTTATTTGTATGACTCTGAAAACAAGGAACAGTCAAAAGAGTGGCGGCACAGTGGTTCACCTCGTCCAAAGACGTTCAGGGTGCAAATATCAGCCACTAAGGTGATGGCTTCTGTGTTCTGGGATAAGGAGTGCCAGCTGCTAGTGGACTACCTTCAAAAGGGTTCCACCATCAATGCAAGGTATTACATTGAACTTTTGGACCAATTGAAGGCAGCTCTGAAGGCCAAAAGGCGCGGCCAAAAGGAATATTGATCCTGCAAGATAACGCCTCCGCTCACACTGCACAAGCAACCACGGCAAAACTGGCAGAGCTGGGCTTGAAGCTGGTTGACCACCCATCTTATTCACTAGACCTAGCTCCCTCCAACTATCATCTGTTCCAAACCTGAAGAAACACCTCAAGGGTACCAAATTTCACACCATCTCTGATGCCATGGCTGCTATGGATGCCTGGTTTGAGGCACAACCAAAATCTTTTTTTTTACTAGGCTTACAGAACTTGGAATACCGATGTAAGAAGTGTGATGACATCAATGGAGAGTATGTGGAATAAATGTAAAGATTCATCTTCGAATCTCGTTTCTTTCTGGGTAAAGCCAAAGACTTATCAATAGCTCCTCATACTGGGAGAATATAGTGTTGTCAGACGAGACCAAAATTGAAGACTTTGGATGCCATAATACACACTATATTTGAAGGCCAAAATGCACTGTATATAACACAAAAACACCATACCAACAGTGAAGTTTGGAAGTGGGAACATCATGGTGTGGGGCTGTTGTTCAGCATACAGCACTGGCAAACTTCATATAATTGAAGGAAAGATGAATGGACAAATGTACTGTAATCTCCAAATCATCAAACATTTATGAACATCTATAAACAATTAACAAGGAGAGAAACAATACTCCCCTTATTATATAAAAATTTCAACAGATGTCTATTACTTGCACTGAATATTCATATACAAATATTAGACAACTTCCACATAAACAGTTCCATGCTAAATTTGCAGAGCTTTATACAAAAACCACATTATTAGACAAGTAGAAAAAGCAAAAAAAAAAAAGGGAAGGGGAAGAAAAGAAAAACGGAAGGGAAAGTGTAGATAGAGAGGTAAAAGGAGAAGAAAAAAGGGAAAGAAGTAGAGTCTCGTCCGAATGACCACCCCAATCCAAGATAACGCAAGACCTTCTGAAAAAGAGTTCTACTGAGAAGAGGAGTCAAGCTATCCAACCTCTGAGTTCAGCCATTCAGTCATGTCTGGGGAGTCTCGGAACATAATCCAGGGCGACCACGTATCAAATACCTTGTCAGACCTACCAGAGGTCTAGCTTATCAAATATTCCATCCTAAATATGTTGTTAATTTCCAACACCAGTTCAGCACGTGACAGAGACTTCTCCTGTCTCCAGTACCTCGGTATCAGCCTCCTAGCCACTGACAATATATGTCTAAGTATGCCCTTCTTGTACCTGTAGACAGAGAACTCTCCTAGGGATAGCATTGCCAGCTCCGGTGTTGGCACCACAGGAAATACAGATAGTTTGTTGGCTAGATTAATGGCTCCATCCCAAAAACGTTTTATTGGCGGACATGACCACCACACATGCAGATATGTGCCCTTCTCCTTTAGGCATCTCCAGCATTCGTCCGAGGCCAGAGGAATTATGGCGCCGATGGCCGCGGGATACCTGTACCATCTAGACAGAACCTTGTAATTCCTCTCCTATGACACTGTACAAGGGGAGGACTTATGAATAAACTGATATATTTTGGCACACTCCTCTGCAGAGAAGCTTCTGTCTAAGTCCCATTCCCATCTAGTCAAGAAGGAAGGATTATCACTGCTTGCCCTAGGCATGCCTTTCCGAAGCATCTTATACAGTAGCGACACGGTATGGTCTAAAGGGTCCTGTCGGAGACACAGGTTTTCAAATGCGGTATGCGGGCGAAAAACAACTTGGCATGGCAGGGATCTAATAAAACTACCTATTTGCCTATGAAGGAACCAAGCATCCACAGAGGCTTCCCCCTAGGAAAAAAGTCTTGTAAAGGTCTAATACCTGTTTGAGATATGAAGTCAGATATAATCAGGTGATCGGCCCTTGGCTTGTGTAGGAGAACCTTCCTGTGTGCACCTGCTGGGAACGATAGGTTATCGTATATGGTTGTTAAGGGTCCCGGGACGGAAGATATATGATGTGATTTGCTACACCTTCTAAGAAAGTACAGCAGATTTCTAGTAATGAGAGGGACCGTGTTCCTTGCTGGGCCCACAGAAGACCAGAGAAGTGCCAGGGGGCTGGATGTGCACTGAGAAAATTCCATTTCCACCCAGTTTTTCGTCGACCAGCCATGGAACATGTCTAATATGCATGTTCCCATCGAGGCATAGTGATAAATGCGGAAGTTCAGGAGACCTGTGCCACCCATTTCCCTAGATCTGCTAAGTAGAAAATATGACAAGCGGAGATGCTCATGTGCCCATACAAATTTAGTTACAGCGGACTTAAGATGGGAGAAGAACGAAGTCGGCAGGAGCAGAGGTAATGCCTGAAAGAAGTATAGTAGTTGTGGCAGGATATCCATTTTAATGGCATTAATCCTGCCAAACCATGACAGATTTGCTCTATTCCACCGCACCAAGTCCGCCTCAACTGTCTTCAGGATACTTGTGAAATTGGTATCGTATAGCTGGCACGGGTCCGCTGTCAGTTTGATGCCCAAATAGTTTAGACATACCGACTGCTTACATTTTTTCGCCTTCTGGGCCCTTTGCCATCCAGGTGAAGACACCGGCAGATGAGGGGTCTTCGGCCAATCCGGAAGAGCCGTCATAGGTAGCTCAAAGGTGCCCAGGAGATTTGCCAAGTCCCCAATTCTATGGAACATTGCAGATTTCCCAACCTTGCATGCCACCAGCTGTACTGTATAGCCTTCTCCTTCAGTTGTGTTAGGACAGGTTTTAAGGCTGTTCTTAATTGAAGCGTACGCCTGGCCAAGTCTGGCAGTAGTATTATGTGTGAGTCCTTATATTCAATTGTGCCTTTCTGGCGTGCAATGGCCATAATGGCATCCTTAATTTTGAAAAAATTGACCCGGCATATTACATCTCTTGGACGTGCATCTGTACACAGTCCAGCTCAATGGAATTTAACTGTTCGTCCCCATGATGTGGAGAAATAAATGCTGAAATGTGGAATCCAAGTCAGCAGGGACCACAAACTCTGGGAGACTTCTCACTCTTATACCCTTATATTATTTCACCTGTTGCGATTCTCTATGTCTTCCAGATCAGAGGAGAGGTCCTCTAACATGTTTGTATGGCTTTCAATAGCTTTCCTGTGGGCCTGCAGCTCCAGCAGAACTGACTCCTGTGTCTTTTCTATGTCTTCCACCCTGGATGTAAACTCTATTTTAAGAGCACACAATAAATGAACTCTCCAGCCTACAAGCAAACCCCTCCAAGTCTTTTTAGTAGGTAAGTTTTTAATAAATTTACTTCACTCATGGAAGTCTATATCCAGGGTGTCCTGCTCATCATTGCTGCAGTTGTCCTGTTGCTGGTGAAGAAGCTGGTGCTGGGAACCATGTGCACTCTGCATTTCTGTCGGTGAAGTGCTTGCAGGGGATGCTCCCAGTGCCATCTTGGATCTTGTGCTCCTTGCATGCAGAGAGCCTCCAAGGCTTAAAAACTGGTCCATGCTCCTCAAATCACCAGGGAAAGCGATCCCCAAAACTTTAGTGTTCCTCCTGCTCCTGCCCATATGCTGCAAAGGTAATTATCACAGCTTGATAGTGGTTAAGGGACTCAGGTGGCTAGGAGTTGCAGACACGCACATCCTACTCCTTCATCAGCAAGCCACCCCCCCCTGTACTGAGACATTCTTGATAAAAATCTTCTACCAGGTGATGAAGATGAAACGAGGTTGGTCATTTCAGCAAGACAATGATCCCAAACACACAGCCAAGGTTAAGGCCGGCGTCACACGGGACGATCTATCAAGCGATCGTACCCGCCCCCGTCGTTTGTGCGTCACGGGCAATTAGTTGTCCGTGGCGCACAAAGTCGTTAAACCCCCATCACACGCACTTACCTCCCTGACGACGTTGCTGTGGGCGGCGAACATCCTCTTCCTGAAGGGGGTGGGACGTTCGGTGTCAGAGCGAAGTCAAACAGCGGCCAGCCAATAGAAGCGGAGGGGCAGAGATGAGCGGGACGTAAACATCCCGCCCACCTCCTTTCTTCCGCATTGCCGGCGGGACGCAGGTAAGCTGTGTTCGTCGTTCCCGGGTGTCACACGGAGCGATGTGTGCTGCCTCGGGAACGATGAACAACCGGCGCGCAGAAGGAGGACCGACATTTTGAAAATGAACGACGTGTCAACGAGCAACGATAAGGTGAGTATTTTTGCTCGCTCACAGTCGTTCGGAGGTGTCACACAGTACGATATGTCAAACGTTGCCAGATGTGCGTCACTTACGATGTGACCCCGCTGACATATCGCCCAATATATCGTACCGTGTGACGCCGGCATAACTCTGAATTGGTTTCAGAGAAAGAAAATAAAGTAGCTAGAATGGCCAAGCCGATCGCCGGAACTGAGTCCAATAGAAAATTTGTCTAAGGAACTAAAACTCAGAGCTCATAAAAGGAGCCCACGGAACCTTCAGGATTTGAAGAGTGTTTGTGTGGAAGAATGGTCCAAAGTCACACCTGAGCCATGCATGCCACTAATTTCTCCATACAGGAGGCGTCTTGAAGTTGTCATCACAAATAAAAGCCTTTTGTACAAAGTGTTAAATAAATTTCAGTAAGTATGATCAATACTGTTTCCCTGTGTCATTTCTAATTATTACCCATGACTAAATTTATGGACGTCTATGGTATGATTTCTTTGCCTGTGTGTATTGGATGGTTACCGACTTCTCATGAGAAATTAATGTCAATAGCACATTTAGAAATATATTTACTTAGAAAGTTTGTGACGTGTTCAATACTTATTTCACCTATTGTAAATGAGTCCGTGGGCTGCACCACCATAGTCTGGTGGAAGATATTCTTTGGTGATTACCTTGTTTAAAGGCACAGATCTCACTAACATAAACACTCAATCATCAAAAGACTTGTGTCCAATGGATCTGTAATAAGTCGTACAGATTGATAGTTCATTTATTCTTTTACCTTTCAGTAGATAAAAAAATGCAGCAATGTGTTGTGTAATTGCAAACAGCGGTCCTTTTTCTTATCCTAGATGACCTGCTGTGCTATTCTGCTGCTGTAGCCCCGTCACTTCATGGCCGATGTGCTGTGCATTTAGAGATGCTCCTCTGTATTCCACAGCTGTAAAGGGTACTTTACATGCTGCAACATCGCTAACGATCTCGTTAGCGATGTGAAATTCTAGATCGCAAGTGCGAAATCGCAAGTGCAATCTTTTGAGATCGCACATGCGTAAAATGACCTATGTGCGACCCGAAAGATCGCACTTGCGATCTAGAATTTCACATTGCTAACGAGATCGCTAGCGATGTCGCAGTATGTAAAGTACCCTTAATACTGGTTATATCACTATGAGCCATTCTCTTCTGACTTCCATCATTAATATAGCACTTTACGCCCACATAACATATGTTGAATACATTTTGCACACTATTCTGTATATTTATTTATGAATTAGATTCCTAGGACATCAGCCTTTTCTGAGACTATAAAGTCACCTGTCATCAACAGTCAGTCTATGGGGATCACATTTCATCCCTATTCTGGTGTTTTGTCTGAATGATTACTGAACCTTTTGATCATGTCCGCGGATTATATGCATTGAGTTACTGTCCCATTAATAGATACCTGAGCTAGCAGGTGTTATTATAGTGTAGCTATTGAGTTACTAAATGTAAGTGAACATTTTTTTTTGTATCCCGTTTATTGTTGAATTGGAATTTTTTTTTGTCACGCCCAGTTTTGATGAAACTTCTCCGACTGTCATGGTGGCGCTGGGCTCAGTTCAGATTTCAGATTCTAAAAAAGCTGTGGAAAGAAAAGCGCAATAGGGTCTTACCCCAATATATACGGGGTGAACACAATAATCAATCCTACTCACCAAATGGAGTTGTGAAAGTCACAACTCCTGTAAAGGCATGTAAAATCCAGATCACGGCAGCAGTACACCAGGCGGCTGATAACAGAGAGAGGTAGAAAAGGGCTTTTGTTCAACGCGCCAATGATCACTGATGAAATTGTAGGATTAATGTAACTTTATTTTGCACAGGTCTACGCGTTTCAGGAGGCTCAGCTCCCTTCCTCAGGACCGACAGGCACAAGAAACATCAAATCTCAATTTGATGTTTCTTGTGCCTGTCGGTCCTGAGGAAGGGAGCTGAGCCTCCTGAAACGCGTAGACCTGTGCAAAATAAAGTTACATTAATCCTACAATTTCATCAGTGATCATTGGCGCGGTGGACAAAAGCCCTTTTCTACCTCTCTCTGTTATCAGATTTCAGATTCTGACACTCCACCCGATGGTTTCTCTAGTGTCTGGGATCAAAACAGGCAGACTCAAGCATCGATCTGCTGTCTGCTGACTCATAGGCAGGATAACGGGAGTCAATCTCTGCTAGTCTGCTTGCTTGAGACCTATCACATCTGCTCCTTTCCTATTTATGCTGGGTGTATCTGTCTACCCATGCCAGCTATATTTTCTATGTTGGTCTGTGTGGTGCCGTGTCCCAGATTCTCTAGTGAAAGTTTTGCTATTTGCTTGTTACGGTTGTGGAATTTACCCCTGTTTTTTTGTACTTCTGTTCTACTCTTGTGTTTCCTCTTGAATCTCATATTGTCTTTACGTTTGTGTGTGCGTGCTGTGTGAAAGAGTTTTGGTTTTCCCTTGTCTATCTAAATCTGTGATTTTCATTACTCCACTGTCCCTTCCCTCCCTGGGGTGAAGGGGTTATCAGATCAGGACTGGTCAGAAGCAGGGCCAGAAAGGAGACTTGGGCATCCCCACCATTAGGGGTATCCCTGAGAATAGGGATAGCATAGGGCCCCCTAGCTTGAGGGACAGCTTAGGGGACCCGTTTCCCCGCTATCCCATAGTCAAAGAGACATTTTTATAAGATTGAAAAAGCACAGAATAGTTCTTTCTACCGAAATTCCATTAAAAGATTTAAAGAAAATGAGATCAATTATTTTCTTAGACAGAGATTCGGAAAATAAGTTGATCTCAAAGTGTCCTGAGGCTGGGACTCCTAGTGATCTGCTGTATTTGCAGTTTAAAATTTCCCTAATCGACTTGACAGGAAAAACAATTCATATTCTGTGCCCATTGTTAAGGCTTACTAATGATTAGAAATTATGTACCTCCTTTATGAAAAGGTTGCTTCAGAGAATTTTCCCATATCCATACTGATCTCTGGGGTTTCCCTAGGACTCGCACAGCTCAATCTCGCATGTCCATGTTTGACCTCCGCTCTATTCATCTTATATGGAACTGTTGGAGAGAACCAAGCACCGCTCTACACTTTTCTGCAAGTCCCATAGACAATGGAAGGAGAGATGGTAGACAATTCCCACAATTAGGAACATATCTCCTATCCTATGGATATGCAATAACTTACCTTTTTTTTTAAGAAAAAAAACCCTTGATATAGAAAACATATTTGAAACTTTTTTAAACTAGAAACTGTATTTAATAGTGTAATAATTGGTTTGACCCCTGTCCCAGTAGATTTTTAAGCTCCATTAATGGTACAGTAGTCGTGGCTAATACTTCATATCTACCCTGTGATGCTAGTCACTACTTACGGAGAGTATAGACGGAAGTGTGTCGCCCTGGGCAAGCCAGGGGACACAGGTCACACACCACCACACCCTACATCCCAGGTAGGCACATCTAAGCTAACCAAATATCCTTGTTGCCTTCCTCCAGAGGCTGATGATTCACACCAGGGGGTGGGCCAGGCGGTTGGCTCCGCCCACCGAGGAGTTCACAGCACTGGAGGCGGGAAAACCAGGCAGTCTAGTCAGGGAGGAGGAAGTGGAAGGAGTGGAGGAGTAGCCTAGACAGGGCTAAAGTAAACAGCTAAGTGAAAGGAGTGAAAGTAGAAAAGTGAAAAAAGGAGGAAAGCAAGTGAGGTGACAAGAAGGAAGGAAAGCCTGAAGGGTCCAGCTTTGTGTAGGGCCAGATCAGCAAGGTCAGCGACGGCGGTGACTGTCTGGAGGGGGACCGTTTGGAAGTTCCTGGAAGGACCCCGTTGGCTGTGTGCTCGGCGGTCTGAAGCAGTGTTCCGAAGGACAGTCAGCACCAGGGCAGGGGCCTCTCGGACCCCGGCAAGGCTAGGAGTCGCCAAATTTGCCAAATCCGTCAGTGAAGGGGACGTAGATCCCCCAACAACCAAGTCCCGATTGAAGGCAACAGCCCAGCCAGTATAGAAGAGACACCGCCACCGCCAAGGCACCAGTTTCTTAGGGCTAGCGCCTGCGGGCAAAGAGTAGAGCTCCCCCGGTCCAGCTTGAAGCCGGGGAGCGGGTTACCGGTGGGGACCCATCGCAACCATCAAGTACATCAAGGTGCAAGGAAAAGGGACATCACCGTCACCTACCGGGAGAGCAAGTGCAGCCGTCCGTGGGACCGTCTATCCAGCCGTTTGGTTTACCGTAAAAACTGTGTCACGTCTCAGGCTGAGTGAGTACCACAGTGCCGCAAGGCACAGCGCTGCCCCCGCGTCCCTGCGCCCACCAGGCCCTGCACCTCCCAAGCCATCACCGGGCCCCGGGATCACCAACCCCTACCCACGGAGGGGCAACACAACACCTGGCTGCTCCGCATCACCATCCCCGGGACCCCCGTATTGAGCAGCGGTGGTGAAATCACCACAACCGTGGGTGGCGTCACGGACAATAACCAATTCCCACACCCAACCAACCCCTTTCACTCACGGGCGAGGAGTGCCGCTCGAGAAACCCCCCCGGGATCCGGCCTACAGCTCGAGCCACCACTGAGCAGCGGCCGCCGGACCCGAGCAGAAGGGGGTGAGCGTAGTGTGCTGACACCCTCCTCCCCGCCCGCGACAACTTGGCGTCACGAACAGGATCTTACCGCTCTGCTGTCTGGTAGAGGTGCGCCTTGTTACCGCCGGAGGCATCCGGCAGAAAAATTTCAGAAGCCGCCATCTTTGGCGCGAAAAGTTCCCGCTCGAGCGTCTTCTCGAGTAGTAGAGGCGCGAAGGCCAAAACCCCGCCCCGAGAGAGGAGGGGCCGGAAAAAGAGCTAAGGGGGACGCGATGGCGGCTGGACGCATGTAGCTGCAGCTATAAAAGCAGAGACGCCAGGACTCTGCAGCAATACTGGGTTCCTGGAAAGCACGACTGCCGAGATGTCCGCCCCACCTAGTTCTGCAGAGACTACCGAGCCGGTGTCTGGAACAGCAGCATGGTTGAGGGCCCGGGCGGCGGGGATCTGCCGTCGCTACCAGAGTCAGATCGGCGGGCTGATGGAGCAGTGGGCCGCGGAGGTGGAGGCCCTAGTTGCTGTGGCGCGAGTGTATGGAGTGGAGGCCGTGATGGAGGAGCTGGAGAATGACCCACGCCCCTGTGTCCCCGAGGGACCGGTCGCTGCGGCTGAGGGACCTGGTCTACCCCTGGCTCCTGTGTTACCTCCGTCCTACTCGCTCGCGCGCTGCACCGCACCTGGCCCGTCGGATGTACACCCCTCTGTGACTGTGGCGGGGGCAGAAGAGAGCGACTCCGGGCCTGACACCGAGCCTGTGTCAGAAGAAGAGGAGGGGGTCGTTGCCCTGCCTGGCATGGAGGCCACTTATGTTCCCCGAACCGGAGGCAACGGGTATCGGGCGGCTCTTCCACGCCGTGCTTGCTACGCACTGGAGGGGCTGGTGCCCGTGTCCTTCCACCCCGAACCGGGTGAGGAGGACGAAGACACCCAGGAGGGCAGCGGATGCCCGTAGCACCGTCCCCGTTGGGACCACCTTGTTGTTTGTTTGAAAAGTTTGAAGAATGATAAGAAAATGATGATACCGTGAAAATAACCAGATTTGCTTTGTGATTGAACCGGCTGGAGCCAGGACCGTTGTCCCTGTGGGGACCTTTTAAAGTTTTGCATGGGAACTATCCATGGACAAGCCCGTGAACTTGCAGGGCACCACAAACGTTAAGTGGCTTGTAAATATGTTGTTTACCGTTACCGTTTTCCGCAATGCCGCCTCCGGAGAGGCAGGTTGGAGGGAGGGCCCTGAGCAGAGCAGGCTAGGGCCCAGCCACCAAAGGAACCGGTGGCTACCCTCTGGAGGGAAGGACAGATCCCGCTCGGGTACCGTGTGCTGGACTGTGGGTCAAGGGGTGCTGCCTGGGCTTTAGGGGCAGCATCAGGGCCACGTTGCTTGGGTGGGAGAGAGCGGAAACCGTAACCGTAAACCGTTTGCAACGTTAAAAGTAAATGTGCCTCCCGTCTTGGGAAGAGTTATTATTAAAAATGTAAATGTGTTATATTATTATGTTATCTTTTTCAGAAAAATAAAACCGGTGTTGGACGGCAGCCCGCGGACGGTCTGCATTTTGCTAAGGGGGAATGTGTCGCCCTGGGCAAGCCAGGGGACACAGGTCACACACCACCACACCCTACATCCCAGGTAGGCACATCTAAGCTAACCAAAAATCCTTGTTACCTTCCTCCAGAGGCTGATGATTCACACCAGGGGGTGGGCCAGGCGGTTGGCTCCGCCCACCGAGGAGTTCACAGCACTGGAGGCGGGAAAACCAGGCAGTCTAGTCAGGGAGGAGGAAGTGGAAGGAGTGGAGGAGTAGCCTAGACAGGGCTAAAGTAAACAGCTAAGTGAAAGGAGTGAAAGTAGAAAAGTGAAAAAAGGAGGAAAGCAAGTGAGGTGACAAGAAGGAAGGAAAGCCTGAAGGGTCCAGCTTTGTGTAGGGCCAGATCAGCAAGGTCAGCGACGGCGGTGACTGTCTGGAGGGGGACCATTTGGAAGTTCCTGGAAGGACCCCGTTGGCTGTGTGCCCGGCGGTCTGGAGCAGTGTTCCGAACGACAGTCAGCACCAGGGCAGGGGCCTCTCGGACCCCGGCAAGGCTAGGAGTCGCCAAATTTACCAAATCCGTCAGTGAAGGGGACGTAGATCCCCCAACAACCAAGTCCCGATTGAAGGCAACAGCCCAGCCAGTATAGAAGAGACACCGCCACCGCCAAGGCACCAGTTTCTTAGGGCCAGCGCCTGCGTGCAAAGAGTAGAGCTCCCCCGGTCCAGCTTGAAGCCGGGGAGCGGGTTACCGGTGGGGACCCATCGCAACCATCAAGTACATCAAGGTGCAAGGAAAAGGGACATCACCGTCACCTACCGGGAGAGCAAGTGCAGCCGTCCGTGGGACCGTCTATCCAGCCGTTTGGTTTACCGTAAAAACTGTGTCACGTCTCAGGCTGAGTGAGTACCACAGTGCCGCAAGGCACAGCGCTGCCCCCTGCACCTCCCAAGCCATCACCGGGCCCCGGGATCACCAACCCCTACCCACGGAGGGGCAACACAACACCTGGCTGCTCCGCATCACCATCCCCGGGACCCCCGTATTGAGCAGCGGTGGTGAAATCACCACAACCGTGGGTGGCGTCACGGACAATAACCAATTCCCACACCCAACCAACCCCTTTCACTCACGGGCGAGGAGTGCCGCTCGAGAAACCCCCCGGGATCCGGCCTACAGCTCGAGCCACCACTGAGCAGCGGCCGCCGGACCCGAGCAGAAGGGGGTGAGCGTAGTGTGCTGACACCCTCCTCCCCGCCTGCGACAGAAGGGTAGTTAAACAAGCCAGGGTCAGGTAACAGGAGGACACGTAAGGACACAGGGAGTAAGCAGAAGCACAGTCAAGTCACAGGTCAAGGGTCAGAATTCCAGGAGAGTACATATTAGATTCAGGGAGCAGATAGAGATGAGGTCAGGTGACGGTCAAAGGTTCAGAGCCAGGAGGTAATGACAAGAACAACGAGCGGGCAGAGAGGAGTCAAACAACAGTCTGGCATCAAGAAACTTAGATCAGAACACAAGCACAAGCCAAGAGCACAACTACAGAACCAGAGAGTACGACAGGCGATGTTCTGGGAGAGCATGCTCAGTAATGAAGCAGAGCAATTACCAGGAAGATGGAACACCTGAGTAATCAGAACCTGCATGGAACCCTGTGCTGTCAAACTACCTGCCACCTTGTGTTCAGAGAAACACAGCAGAGCATATCCAAATATTCAAGATGCTCTGCACAAAGGAAACATGTCATTGCCAGCTCTGTAGTTCAGGAAGGCGCGACAGAGCATCACCTGAGTGCATGATGCTCTGCACAGAGGAATAATGTCACTGCCGACTCCGTAATTCAGGAAGGCACAATAGAGCATCACCTGTGTGCAAGATGCTCTGCACAGATTTATCGTGACATACCGCCATTTGAATCAATAGGGGTGGATGTACAGTATGTGGCAATGGCCATAATACAGATGACAGAGCTGTACTGTGCAGCATTGCCGCAGCCGACATCGGAAACAACTGATCGTCGGAGGTGTCGGGTGTGACATGTCCACCGATCAGATATTGATGATCTATGCTAAGGATAGGCCATCAATGTAAAGGTCCTAGACAACCCCTTGAATGCATTAGTCTGTAAGATGGGGGAAAAAATAGCTCAAGTCTTAAATAGACTGTGTCACTCTATGTCCTACTGGCCAGACATACTCAGGTCAAGCAAGGTAAGAGCATATCATTGCACATTTTGGCATGTATCAATGTATAGTATAGAGCTGCCACTAAATATGTGCCCTGAATGAAGTCTAATGAGCGAATATCATTAGTTATTATACAGTAATGTTATATATAAAAGGTAACATATATAACAATTTGTATATTGTTATTACAATTCTAGCAAAATCTGCAGAAAAACAGCAGCAACAACAACAGTGTTAGGAACTTCTGCCGACGCTCGTCATCACATGGGCACTAGAAAAAAATAGCAGGTCTATAGGGAAGCAGCAGTGCTGACAGCAGTATCTACATGCTATAAAGGGAAACCTGAACAAATGGGTCATCGATTCTATAGAAATAGAGAACTGCAAAGCAGTTGTGTTCTTTATACTGAACATGATGATCATACAAAAATGTATTTCTTTTATTTTCTACAGTGCAGTTTTGAGGATGTGATTATGTTTTGAAGTCTTACACTCTGTGCAGAAGTATTAAGTAACTTGTATTTTGATGATTATTTTTTTTATTGAGCAATTACACTAGATTAAATACAGTCCCTGACAGAAGTTCTGTCGCTTACCCATGTTATGTAAATAAAAGCTTATAACCTGACTTTAAATTCATCCATTGGTTTTATAAATTACTCTTTTGAAAGCTGAAACCCTCCCAAATTTGGTTTGGGTTATGAAAATAAAGTTGCTGCAAAGCTGAAATATTGATCATTTAATGAACAGAGGAAGGTCAGATTTTGGCAAGACAAAAGTTTTGTCGCCCACAGAAAGTAATGTGAAATTCAAACAAATAACGTCTAATACAAAGATATGTTGCATAACATTGGTGAATGAAGTTGTGGCGCTATTAGAGCCATATTTAATATTTCGTGTGACTTCCATGAGCTTAAAGGACTGCATCCATGCGGTCCAACAATGATTCATAGGGGTGATAGCAGTATACCAAAACAAGTAGATCCACAGTAATCAGACAAATTAGCTGGACCAGAAGTGCAAAAGAAAGACAAGCTTAAAATGTAACTTTTACTAAATATGCGGATAAAAGTGAACCGTAGCTCACAGGTTAAAAACCTAGGTGGCACAAATCCACCCAATGTGAATAAACAATGGGCTGTGAACACATGAGCCCAGAACAACTGCCTCAGTAGGTAAACACCAATGGAGGATAAATCACACAAATTATAATATAATGGCCCTAACTGAGGCACAGACACACAAGAATATTCCTGTCACAACCCCATCCAGGGGAGGATATGAACTTGTGTGTCTCAGGCAGAAACTCCTAAACCCATAGAAACCGTCCAAATAATGAATCCCACACAGGGTGGGAACGGTCTTACCGGGTCCGGAGATCATACACGGGCATAAACATAGGTTGTCGGTTCATACAGGGGGCTGTTTAAACAGCATATCCAGATCCCTCAGACACCTAAACCCAGTCAGGCATATAGTTGCAGTACCCACTCCCAACGTTTCAAAAAGCGGATCATGAGGGGAGTTCCAATGGGAAAAAGACGCTGTCAAACGGTATCTTCACCGGATGACAATCAACAGATGCCCAGGTCACTAAAAAGAAGCAGACACAGAAGGTAAGCCCAAGGGCTGCCTGTCAGGCCATATGTGTTATGCCCATTGGTTCTAAACACTCACCGCATCATGGCGCACATCAGGACCCAATTCATAAAATGCCGCGCTTGGCGTCCGGCTGGAGACTCCATATATAGCCCGGCGCATGCGCAGACAGGTCCGTCACCGGTGACGTTCACTCCCAGAATACCTTCGGGCCGGAAGTGACACGTCATCGATCGCCGCGTCGCTAGGAAAGCGTCACAGCCACTACCCGATGTATCCACATCCGGGTAGATGGAACGCAGGCTAATCCATCACATAGAACAGCACAGGGCGTAACCATAGTGATATGGGCGCCCTGTGTATTAGCCGCGAGTAATCAAATAATAGAAGGCACGTAGGTACAAGTCCATAAGCGTGCCGGTATACAAATGCAGTGTCGATGGTCAAACTAATAAAACGGATGATAGAAGGAGGACGTCGTCTTGTGGCTAAGGTACATAGACGACGTCTTCGTCATCTGGAAGGGATCGGAGGTGGATTTCCACTCCTTCATGACCACACTCAATAATAATAACATTGGCCTGCACTTGACCAGCAAAGTAGGTGGGGACAGTTTGGCATTCCTAGATGTTTTGGTCGAAAAGGGTCCGGAGGGTCGCCTTAAAACAACAACCTATAGAAAAGCCACCTCTTCGAACTCACTTTTGAAGTGGGATAGTGCCCATACTGGCCCCCTAAAAAGGGGGATCCCTAAGGGACAGTTTATCAGGATGCGGAGAAATTGTTCTGAGGAGGCTTCTTTTCGTTCGCAGTCAACCGATCTGATGGGACGTCTGAGAGACAGGGGTTACCCGGAGGGGGTGATCACAAGGGCATACAAGTCCACATGTAATCTGGATCGCGGTAGCCTATTAAACCCCAACCATAATAATGCTGACACCCCTGACGTCCTTAGATTTATTACAACATTTAACAACGGTGCAACTGATCTGAGACAGATATTAAGCAAATATTGGTCTATACTGCATATGGATCCTACCATTGATAAACATCTCCTCAGCCACCCGTCGATCACCTTTAGAAAAGCCAAGTCTCTAGGTGATAGACTGGTGCATAGTCACTTTGAGGAAAATAGACCAGCTAGGATGGCGAATGGAGCCAAAGGTTGCTTTAAATGCCATGACTGCATAAATTGTAGATTTGTGGAGGAAGGGAAAGATTTCAAGAACTCTAGTGGCACTAAGATATACTCCCTGAGGTCACTAATAACATGTAAATCGAAAGGGGTAGTGTATAAGGTGACCTGTGGTTGTGGCAAATTGTATGTGGGCAAGATGATCAGGGAACTGAGACGCAGAATAGGGGAACACAAGGGTGACATCCTTAAGAAGAATGATACACCGGTGGCGAAACACTTTAACACCTTCCACAATGGTGACCTAGGAAGCTTTAGAGTAATGGGCATCGACTTGATTCCCCCCCTCGGAGGGGCGGCAATTGGGACAAGATCATTCTCCAGAAGGAGTGCTTCTGGATTTACAGTTTGGACACGATGGTACCAACAGGACTGAACGAATACCTGTCCTTCACCCCTTTCTTAGGAGCACCCTAGAATTAGGGTGGTTATGAGGAGGGATAGCCGACGCCCGAGTGGGGGCACCACAGGCGTGGGATTGCTAGGGTGCCGACCCCCACATGATAGGTAGGGCTTCCTCTGCGGTAGGGCCAGTGGTTAGTCTGCACTCTAGTTCCCTTTCCATCCTGACCATGACTGTCCCTCTACAGTGCTAGCCCTCTGGGCAGGGATGATCCCCTTGTGCGCCCCCTTCTGGTTACCCCCTGGTTTGTATTCTATTTTGTGCTCTTAGACAACCCCGGCGGATGTATGGGGTGGCTGCCCCATCCCCTGATACTGAGATCGCCCCCTTTGGCACTACCTAAAGTCCCCTCCCCCACCCCCCTCCCCATTTTCCCTACACTCCTCTTGCGGAGATGCCTTCCCAATGAACCTGGATACCTCCTATGACTGACCTAGGTCCAGCCTGTTCTATCATCCGTTTTATTAGTTTGACCATCGACACTGCATTTGTATACCGGCACGCTTATGGACTTGTACCTACGTGCCTTCTATTATTTGATTACTCGCGGCTAATACACAGGGCACCCATATCACTATGGTTACGCCCTGTGCTGTTCTATGTGATGGATTAGCCTGTGTTCCATCTACCCGGATGTGGATACATCGGGTAGTGGCTGTGACGCTTTCCTAGCGACGCGGCGATCGATAACGTGTCACTTCCGGCCCGAAGGTATTCTGGGAGTGAACGTCACCGGTGACGGACCTGTCTGCGCATGCGCCGGGCTATATATGGAGTTTCGAGCCGGACGCCAAGCGCGGCATTTTATGAATTGGGTCCTGATGTGCGCCATGATGCGGTGAGTGTTTAGAACCAATGGGCATAACACATATGGTCTGACAGGCAGCCCTTGGGCTTACCTTCTGTGTCTGCTTCTTTTTAGTGACCTGGGCATCTGTTGATTGTCATCCGGTGAAGATACCGTTTGACAGCGTCTTTTTCCCATTGGAACTCCCCTCATGATCCACTTTTTGAAACGTTGGGAGTGGGTACTGCAACTATATGCCTGACTGGGTTTAGGTGTCTGAGGGATCTGGATATGCTGTTTAAACAGCCCCCTGTATGAACCAACAACCTATGTTTATGCCCGTGTATGATCTCCGGACCCGGTAAGACCGTTCCCACCCTGTGTGGGATTCATTATTTGTACGGTTTCTATGGGTTTAGGAGTTTCTGCCTGAGACACACAAGTTCATATCCTCCCCTGGATGGGGTTGTGACAGGAATATTCTTGTGTGTCTGTGCCTCAGTTAGGGCCATTATATTATAATTTGTGTGATTTATCCTCCATTGGTGTTTACCTACTGAGGCAGTTTGTTCTGGGCTCATGTGTTCACAGCCCATTGTTTGTTCACATTGGGTGGATTTGTGCCACCTAGGTTTTTAACCTGTGAGCTACGGTTCACTTTTATCCGCATATTTAGTAAAAGTTACATTTTAAGCTTGTCTTTCTTTTGCACTTCTGGTCCAGCTAATTTGTTTGTGTGCAACAATGATTCATACAATTTATTGATGAAGTCATCAGGAATAGCAAAGAATGCAGTCTTACATGCCTCCCAGAGTTCATCTATATTCTTTGGTTTTGTCTTCCAAACTTCCTCTTTCATCCTACCCGAAACATGCTCAATGATGTTCATGTCTGGTGAAAAGAAAAAGGTTTTGGTACCGTGTTAGTCAGTTGAAAAATGATTGATTGCTCTCAGTGAGAGAAACAAACTTAAAATTTTGTAGTTGTGATACCTTTTAATGGCTAACTAAAATAAAAATAAAATATGATGTTATAAAGCAAGCTTTCGAGACATCTCAGGTCTCTTCCTCAGGCATGGTATGACAAAATATCTGAAGAAACACAAATATATACACAAAACAGGGCAGAGCGATGCATAGTAAAAGGACATTTAAATAAACAAACACTGAGCTTGGAAAGCGAATCCTTCCTTAGCATTGAGTCATTCCAGAGACTCACCAGACCTCTGATCCTACATGGATATTGGGACAATAAAACTCACACCACTAATCAAAGCTAATTAAGGATTCACTTTCCAAGCTCAGTGTTTGTTTATTTAAATGTCCTTTTACTATGCATCGCTCTGCCCTGTTTTGTGTATATATTTGTGTTTCTTCAGATATTTTGTCATACCATGCCTGAGGAAAAGACCTGAGATGTCTCGAAAGCTTGCTTTATAACATCATATTTTATTTTTATTTTAGTTAGCCATTAAAAGGTGTATCAACTACAAAATTTTAATTTTGTTTCTCTCACTGAGAGCAATCAATCATTTGTCTGGTGACTGGGATGGCTAGTCCTTGAGCACCCTGATCTTCTTTGCCAGGAGGAACTTGGTTGTTGAGATGGATGTATGAGATGGAGCACCATCCTGCTGCAGAATGTGACCCCTTTTATGAGTGGGAATGTAAGAGGTAGCTAATACTTCTTGATATTTTAGGCTATTGATATTGCCTTCCACCTTGCAAATGTTTTGCATACCCCCATACTGAATGTAACCCCAGACCATGATCTTTCCACCACAAAACTTAACTGTTTTCTAGATCCAGTAGGTCCCCTGCAGTATTTGCGGCGGCTGTGGTGTAATTCAACTAAAGATTCATAAGAGAAATCCACCTTCTGCCACTTTTCCAGCATCCATCTGTTTAGCAGACTGTGGGACTTGGCAAATGCCACACGGTGTTTTAATTGCCTTTTGTTTAGTGCTGGCTTCTGGGCACCGATTCAACCATGGAGGCCATTTCAAGACAGAATTCTACAAACTGTTCTAGTTAACACAGGGACTTGAAGTGACCAGGCCTGTTGGAGCTCTGCTGCAGTGGAGGAGGGGCTGGCTTTGGATTTTCTAACCAAAAAACGTTCTTCCTGAGCAGTTGTCTTGCAGGGTCTGCCAGACCTGGGCTTGTCAAAAACATCTCCAGTCTCTTCAAATCTTTTTTTAATTCTTTGTACTTGACGCTGAGACACATTAAAGGTGCCAACCACCTCTGCAGTGTACCTGTTCTTCAGCCTCTTGATAATCAAGGCTTTGGTCGCAGGATGGATTGTTTGCATGTTGTCAGAGGTCAAGTTGCAGTTCAAGTGAAGGTCTGGGGTGCTGGGTTTCTTATTATAAACACCCACTAATTAACCGATCATTTAGTGAGCACAGGTGAGGATGTAAACTAGGATTGGGTGCATTATATGACAAGGCGACAAAACTTTTGTCTTTCCAAAATCTGACCTTTCTGTGTTTATTAAACGATCAATATTTCAGCTTTGCAGCAACTTTATTTTCATAACCTAAACCAAATTTGGGAGGGTTTCAGCTTTCAAAAGAGTAATTTATGAAACCAATGGATGAATTTAAAGTCAGGTTATAAGCTTTTATTTACATAACATGGATAAGCGACAGAACTTCTGTCAGGGACTGTAAGGTGTCCGCTACTTTAACATTGATGGCTTATCCTTAGACTATAGGGTACGTTACACGCTGTGACATCGCTACCGATATATCATCAGGGTCACGTCATTAGTGACGCACATCCGGCGCCGGTAGCGACATCGCAGCGTGCAACACTAATGAGCGACGATCAACGATCGCAAAATCGTTCCAAAATGGTGATCGTTGACACAACATTCATTTCCTTAATATCGCTGCTGCCACAGGTACGATGTTGTTCGTCGTTCCTGCGGCACCACACATCGCTATGTGTGACACCGCGGGAGCGACGAACATCTCCTTACCTGCGTCCCCCGGCATTGCGGAAGGAAGGAGGTGGGCGGGATGTTACGTCCCGCTCATCTCCGCCCCTCCGCTTCTATTGGCCGGTCGCTTAGTGACGCCGCAGTGACGTCGCTATGACGCCGAACGCACCTGCCCCTTGAGGGAGTGATTGTTCGGCGGTCATAGCGACGTTGCTGACAAGGTATGTGCATGTGACGCTGCCGTAGCGATAATGTTTGCTACGGCAGCAATCACCAAATGTCTCACGAGCGACGGGGGCAGGTGCTATCACGCTCGACATCGCTAGCAAGCGCTAGCGATGTCACAGCGTGTAAAGTACCCCTATCAATGGCTGATCATCCAGTGTCCGACACCACCGTTTGTTCTTGGTGCTGGGTACATCACATCTGAGTCCTATTGATTTGAATAGGCGGAGTGTATGCAGTACACGGCTGCAGCCACTATCAGAACATGGAGCAGCTCTGGAACTGTGCATTTCCAGCCACCTACTGCCACCACTGGCACCGAGAACAGATGATCGGTGGGTGTGCTGTCACATGGAGTTTTTCACATAGCTCGCTGACTGTCATGGCAGCATCAGGCTCTGTTCACATTGCAGAGTGTGACAATCCGTCAAATGGTTTCTTTGGTATTTCTGATGATCAACTCAGGCAGACCCGGGTGTCGACCTGCTCATTCATAACCAGGCTAGCAAAAGATAAACTCTGCTAACCTGCTCGTTAAGCGTCTTTGATCACATGTTGTAAGGAAGCCAATCACATCTGCTCCTCTCATTTTTAGGCTGGAGGAAGTCTTCTACGTATGCCAACAATAGTTTATGCTGTGTTGGTCTGTGAGTCGTGGTGTTCCAGACTTGCTGGAGAAAGAGTTGTGCTTGGTGTTGTTGAGGAGTGTCGTCTTGTTTCCACCCTGCTCTTGCTTTTCTCCTAATCTCTTATTGTTTTATACCTCTGTGTGTCTGTGCTGTGAGACAGAGTTTTGTTTTCTCTTGTTTGTCTATTTCAGTGGGTTAAATCACACTCCTACCCTGCCTGGGGTATAAGATCGGGGTTGGTCAGGGCCAGGAGGGAGACTCAAACATCCCCACCATTAGGGATATCTCTGAGAATAGGGATAACACTTAGCCCCCTAGTCTGAGAGGCAGCTTAGCGGTCTCGGTTTCTCACTCTCCCCACAGTTCCTCGTGACAGGTGCCTGTTGTCGGACCCCGGCCAATCAGACATCTCAGACTTCTGGAGGACGGGAGATAGAAGACACCACTCTCTCCTCCTCTGGATGTCAGTTATGTCCAAAGAAGGAGACAGTGAAATGTCCCTTGATTTTCGGCAAGGATCACCTGACAAAAATCTTTTTCCTTTGCCAAAATACTGTGTTAAAATATTCACTTGCCTAATAATTATGCACACAGTGTGATCCAGTAATAATCATGGCCTTGATTGTGCTATCCTGTATAATTTGCAGGCAAATATACACAATAAAATAATTGTCACAGATACAAGTTCTTTTAACAGATATAGTATCTATAATCACATAAAGATAACATAATGCTCCTGTGAGTTCTCTGTGCCATGATCAGATTGGCATGGCTGGTTTGCAGAGATCTGAGGTTGGCCTGTTTGATAGTGTGGACCTTATTGCTAGTTATTCATACACTACAGTCCCTGGAGTAGGCTCCATTCAGTGCTGGGTACCATAATATGGTTGATGTGAGACATTAGCATTAGGGAAAGTAGAGTGCAGAGTCGAGATCTTGTGGCTCGTGCTGTATGGAAAGCTGTATTAGCTGCAGTGTCATATACACAGAATATCAGACTATCGGCTTAGCATGTGGACTCACCCTTGCTGACAACCATTTATGGCTACAGCTACATTGCCTATACTGATTGTATCACTACCTTTTACATACACAATATGAGTAAAAAGGTGGACTGGTTGCTGTCACGTTCCATACTCTGAAGACAGCAGTCGCGTTGTTGTGTTGTCATGTGAGTTGTGTCTTGCATCTTTGTAAATAATGTATCATGTCATAATATTTTCATGTATATTGCATTGCATTATTACATGTGGTTGTTGGACTGTAGGGTAAGAGACAGTGAAGTGTTGGGAGGGGTTAGTCACAGGGAGAGAGACAGTTTCCTTTCACAAGGCAGTAGATTGAAGAGCCAGTGTGTGACAAGAGCAGAGGTATAATTTGGAGGTCATCAAGGCCACATGCAATGGGTGATCTGTGGCAACAGAAGGAGAAAGGAGACCAGCGTTAAGATAGTGTGATCTAGAAGTCGTGACACAGAGGGCAGGACTACGTCTAGTCTAGAGACTTTCTACTGAGTGGCACCCAAGCAAAAGGGTCCGGAAGATGGAACTCGAACAGTAGGGCCCAAGGTTACTTGCAGCTTAAAGGTAATGGACCGAGATATACTGGTGTGTGTGAAGTTGACTTTCCTGGGTGGAGTCTCCCAAAGAGTCTGGGAGCTAAAATCTCTACTATAGCCCTTCTGGCAAACCCCCTGGCACTTTCCTCTACGAGCAGAACAGATGTGGAGCCTCAGAAAGGGAAAGTAACTATCACAAGTTGTCTGGCTTGTGCTAGGACTCAGAATACCAGTAAGAACAGAAGCAATGCAGAGGGAACTGAAAGAACTGAAAGTGTGTCTGAATATGCTTTGAACAACTGAAATGTGCTGGAAGTTTTGTGCCCGCTATCTCATGTATGTAGTTAATAAAGAGGAATCGAGTAAAATCACATTATTTAAATTGGAATTTGTGGTCTCCTTATCTGTACAAGTCGTCCACTGGTCCTGACCAGCCAAAACCATCGGTACTTGGTGCCTACATGTGCATACTGATCTCGCAGTCCACACAACCAGCCAGGACTGTGGCCTTCATGTAGGGTACTGGGGCATCAGGAGTTAACACCTTGCCTATGACTACAGTGGCATTCAAATGTTTGGGCATTCCTAGTCGAAAGAGCTGTTTTTGTGAACAGTTAAGCAAGTTGAACATGAAATGATCTCTAAAAAGCATAAAGTTAAAGATGACACATTTCCTTTGTATTTTAGCAAAATACTGTACACTACAGTTCAAAAGTTTGGGGTCCTCCAGACAATTTTGTCTTTTCCATGAAAAATCATACCTTTATTTATGAAATGAGTTGCATTCTGAATAGAAAATATAGTCCAGACATTGATGAGGTTAGAAATAATAATTTTTACTTCAAATAATAATTTTCTCCTTCACACTTTGCTTTCGGCACAGAATACTCCTTTGCAGCAATTCCAGCTTTACAGACCTTTGGCATTCTAGCTGTTAATTTGCTGCGGTAATCTGGAGATATTTCGCACCATGCTTCCCCCCTTCCACAAGTTGGATTGGCTTGATGGGCACTTTTTTCATACCATACAGTCAAGCTGCTCCCACAACAGCTCAATAGGGTTGAGATCTGGTGACTGGGCTGCCACTCCATTACAGATAGAATATCAGCTGCCGGCTTCTTCCCTAAATAGTTCATGCATAATTTGGAGGTGTGTTTTGGGTCATTGTCCTGCTGCAGGATGAAATTGGCTCCAATCAAGCGCTGTCCACAGGGTATAGCATGGCGTTGAAAATGGAGTGATAGCCTTCCTTATTCAAAATCCCTTTTACCTTGTATAAATCTCCCACTTTACCAGCACCAAAGCAACCCCAGACCATCATATTACCACCACCATGCTTGACAGATGGCGTCAGACACTCTTCCATCATCTTTTCAGTTCTGCATCTCACAAATGTTCTTCTGTGTGATCCAAACACCTCAAACTTCGATTCGTCTATCCATAACACTTTTTTACAATCTCCCTCTGTCCAATGTCTGTGTTCTTTTGCCCATATTAGACTTTTACTTATATTAGCCAGTCTGCTCTGAAGGCCAACATCCCGGAGTCGCCTCTTCACTGTAGATGGTGACACTGGCGTTTTGCGGGTACTATTTAATGAAGCTGCCAGTTGAGGACCTGTGAGGCATCGATTTCTCACACGAGACTGTAATGTTTGTCTTGTTGCTCAGTTGTGCAGCGCGGCCTCCCACTTCTCTTTCTTCTCTGGTTAGAGCCTGTTTGTGCTCTCCTCTGAAGGGAGTACTACACACCGTTGTAGGAAATCTTCAGTTTTCTTGGCAATTTCTCGCATCGAATATCCTTCATTTCTAAGAACAAGAATAAACAGTCGAATTTCACATGAAAGTTCTCTTTTTCTGGCTATTTTGAGAGTTTAATGGAACCAACAAATGTAATGCTCCAGATTCTCAACTAACTCAAAGGAAGGTCAGTTTTATAGCTTCTCTAATCAGCAAAACTGTTTTCAGCTGTGCTAACATACTTGCGCAAGGGTTTTCAAGGGATTTCTAAACATCCATTAGCCTTTTAACACAGTTAGCAAACACAATGTACCATTAGAACACTGGAGTGGTGGTTGTTGGAAATGGGCCTCTATACACCTATGTAGATATTGCATTAAAAACCAGACGTTTGAAGTTAGAATAGTCATTTACCACATTAACAATGTATAGGGTGTATTTCTGTTTAATTTAATGTTAGCTTCATTGAAAAAAAAATGTGATTTTCTTTCAAAAATAAGGAAATACCTAACTGACCCTAAACTTTTGAACTGTAGTGTATATACGAGCGGCTGCTGATAAGTCTTTGGCTTTGTGATTTTTTTGATTCTATAGTAACGAATGTTACATCACATGAAAGCCTTGTGTCTAATATATGTGTTAAAAATTTTGTGTTTGTTGCTTATGGCAATAGTGTTTTACACATGTGGGAAAACAAAATGACGGAGTCTAATGCGATATTCACATCAACTGAGAGCAGAGGAGTGATAAAATTCTTGTTTCTGCAAGGAAAGTCCGCACAGAATATTCATGGTGATATGTCGCAGACATTGGGGGATCAATACGCTTCATATTCCACAGTTAAGAACTGGGTTGCGAAATTTAAAAAGGGCCACTTCAGCACCAATGATGAGGAACGTCCTGGACGGCCGAGAGTGGTGGTTGTTCCGGAGATCGACGATGCTGTACACAACCTCATACTGGAGAATCGACGAATTTCAGCTAAAGCAATAGCAGACATGTTTGTGTCATTATCCATGAACATTTGGAGGAAGCGATCTGCAAAGTGGGTCCCCAAATGTTTGACAACAGATCAGAAAAGCATGTGAGTGAAAACTTCCTGGTACTTTTGTCAGCGTTTCCGGACTGATAAGAACTTCCTGGGTCGACTGGTCACTATGAATGAGACCAGGATTTATTTGTATGACCCTGAAAACAAGAAGCAGTCAAAAGAGTGGAGGCACAGTGGTTCTCCTCGTCCAAAGAAGTTCAGGGTGCAAAAATCAGCCACTAAGGTGATGGCGTCTGTGTTCTGTGATAAGGAGGGTGTGCTGCTAGTGAACTACCTTCAAATGGGTTCTACCATCAATGCAAGGTATTACAATAAACGTGTGGACCAATTGAAGAAAGCTGTGAAGGACAAAAAATGCAGCAAGCTGTCCAAAGGAATCTTGTTCCTGCAAGACAACACCTCCGCTCACACTGCACAAGTGACCACAGCAAAACTGGCAGAGCTGGGCTCCCAGCTGGTTGACCACGCACCTTATTCACTCAGAAAAAACGATTATTGACTGGTATACAAGTAAGCGTTGTGTCAGAATATACCCAATTTTAATTAATACCTCATTAAAAGTTCTTCTTTATTTATATGCATTAAAAATTATTTCCCAGACCTAGACCAACAACAAATATATAGTGAAAATTTAAGAAGGTGTCTAAACCACTTATAGTTGAGATTATTATAGAGTGGATGGGAGGGAAATCACCATACTTTAGAGCAATGCTCCATCAATACTACAGGGAGACAGGTAGAAAAAATGGCCATGTCCTTAAGCTTCCCCTAACCAGGACTTTTCCTGCCTGTCAATGGAGTACATCCTCACTTAACCGATGCCCCCATTCCTCGGCGGCTCTCCCTAAAAAAATCCCTTCTCTCACCCTCTTCAGCAATATTCAAAAAAGTCTCTTTAGTGGTAAGAACTACCTGTATCTCACACACCCAATCAATAAGACACGAAATAAGCACAGATATATTTTCAGATATAAAGCTCTCCCTCAATCATCTCACTCCTGCCTGGCAATGGAGTACACCTTTATTTTTTCGGTGCCCCCATTCCTCAGCGGCTGGCCCCAAATAAGGCCCTGTAATTCTGGTCAGTGATTACTAAGTATCCATCAAACAAAACCTTTTTTAACAATAGAGCTTTCTACAGAATTACAGGCCACTGCGCTCCGCTCGCAAACGCTCGGGTCCGGCACTGCTGCGATGGCTGCTCGGTGGCTCGAGCGGTGGGCCGGATCCGGGCACTCGAGCGGCGCTCCTCGCCCGTGAGTGAAAGGGGTGGTTTGTTTGGGGAATTTAGTCCGTGACGCCACCCACGGGTCGTGGTGAAGATAGGCACCACCGCTGCTGATGACGGGGATCCCGGGAGCGATGGTAAGGAGCAGCTGGGATGTTGTTTTCCCCCTCCGTGGGTAGGGGTCGGTGGTCCCGGGGCCCAGTGAGGTGACGGGGAGGCAGGATGGCTGGGATGCAGGGTTGCAGGGACAGCGCGGCGCGGTGCCGGATGGCACGGGTGTACTCACTCAGCAAGAAAGGTACAAAGTCCTCGGGAAACCAAACGGCTGGATGGATGGGTCCCGCAGCCGGCTGCAGTGTTTCTCCCCGGACAGGTGATGGTGGCTGTCTTTCCCTGCACCTTGATGTTCTCCTTCTGACTACTATGGATTCCCAACAGTAGTCTGCTAACCGGTGTATGGGTACCGGAGGAGCCCGTTTGCCTGCAGGCGCTGGCCCTTGGATCTCTAGCCTTAGGCGGTAGCTGTATACCCTCACGGTGTGGGCTGTTGCCTTCAATCGGGACTTTTGCTGTTGTGAAACCCCTGGGGTTCCAGTCACATTCGGATCTGACTATTGTTGGCGGCTCCAAGCCTGCTCGGGGTCCGATGGCCCTGCCTGTGTGTGCTGGCTTAATTTCGCTCCCCGGTCGGTACCGGCGGGCTGTCGCCCGTCCCCGGTCCTACGGTTCCGTATTGCTCCACCACTCCTGCAGACGGTCACCACCGTCTGCCAACCTTGCTGTCAGTGCCTGGGCCACAAACCCAGACACCCAAGTGTTTACTCCTCTCACTTCCACCTCCTGGACTAAACTGACTGTCACTTTTCCCGCCTCCAGGCCTGTGAACTCCTCGGTGGGTGGGGCCAACAGCCTGGCTCCGCCCCACCTGGTGTGGACATCAGACACTGGAGGGAGGCAACAAGGATTTCTGTTTGGCTGATGTCCCTGTCTAATGGGGGTGGGGGTGTTTGAGTGTTATCTGTGACGACCTGGCTAGGCCAGGGCGCCACAGTCACTCTCTTGGCTACTTGCTTTGATATAAAATTCCTCTTTTATCTGCAGAAAATTATCACTAGAGGATTAGTACACCTGCTGTCACGTAGTCCCCTGTTTTCATGAGTTATGTATAACCCCACCCAATCACTGATTGGCAGTTTTCTGCCTATGCACAGTGTACACAGAAAGCTGTCAATCACTGGTGTAGGCAGGGTTATACACAGCTCCATATTTGTAGTGGAGAACTGCTAGATCTGTGCTCGGTAACACATCATAGTGTCAGAAAGAAAGCACCAGGGGATTGGTATGGTGTTACATCTTTTATTATTTTCTATCACTCTTAGCAGTTTTTGAAAATTGTTAGGCGGCTGCACACTCCCTTAACTAGGTTATGCTTTTCATGCAGGTAAGGATCACTGAGTAATCCCCTGCAGCTGTCAATATCACTGTTCTATATTCCTTTTCCCTGCAAAGATCTGTGGAATGTATTTTGCCTAACAGAACAGTTTATATACAGTAATACAGCAGTTCTTCATCTTTGCTGACCCAACTTTGTTGCTCACTGATTTTTTCCCCAGCAGAGTACATTTCTCAGACACGCATTGCCTGCAGCTACATAGACTGCAAATGCAGCCCTAAGGATAATCCATCAATATGAAACATCATCCCCGGAACATGAGAGAAATATGGAGATTATTTGCTGCTGGATAAAAAACCCCATAAATATACATTTCATATAAAATTATATAAAAAAGCAGAAGTATCTACATATAAAACTAAGCTTAAATGCAACAAACAGTATAAAATCTGTCATTTGTATTTGCCAATTAACGGCATAGCGAGAAGATATTGGGCAAATTCCATTCCTAGTTTCTGTTCCACCAGATTGTCCTGGGTGCCATGCTGTATCCAATGCAGTCCGCACTACTTTTGTGTTGTTTGGCGTAACTGGTGAGATGGATTCACTAAGCTATAGGTCAAGGTGAGCCGCATCTGTCGCGGGCGGATGGGACGCGCTCACCACGCTCGGGTCCGGGGCTTCTTCTGCTGCTGCTCAGTGGCTCGAGCGGTGGACCGGACCCGGGGACTCGAACAGCGCTCCTCACCCGTGAGTGAAAAGGGGGTGGTATGTTTAGGAAGATTGTTCGTGACGCCACCCACGGGTCGTGGTGATAATGGCACCACCGCTGCTGGTAATGGGGATCCCGGGAGAGATGGTAGGGTGCAGCTGAGATGTTGTCCCCTCTTTGGGCAGGGGTTGGTGATCCCGGGGCCCGATGGTGTAACGGGGAGGCCGGATGGCTGGGATGCAGGGACTGCGCGGCGCGGTGCCGGACGGCACTGGTGTACTCACTCAGACAATCACTGACAGAGTCGTAGGTAAACCAAAACGGCCGGATGGACGGGTCCCGCAGCCGGCTGCAGTGTTGTTGTTGTGTTCTCCCCGGACGGCTGATGGTGGCTGTCTTTCCCTGCACCTTTGAGAATGTTCTTGACTCCTGTGGTTGCTCACCGGTAGTCCACTCCCCGCCGTATAGGTGCCATAGAGCCCGTTTTGCCCGCAGGCGCTGGCCCTTGGATCTCTAGCCTGTGGCGGTGGCTGTATATCCTCTCTGGGTGGACGGTTGCCTTCAATCGGGACTTTAGTAGTTGAGAAACCCCTGGGGTTCCTGTCACATTTGGATTTGAATATTGACGGCGGCTCCAAGCCTGGTCGTGGTGCGAAGGCCCTGCCTGTGTGCTTAGTTTCACTCCGTTCCCTGGTCCGGTACTGGCGGGCCGACACCCGACCCCGGTCCTTACGGCTCTGCGGAGTTCCACCAACTCCTGCAGACGGCCACCACCGTCTGCCAACCTTGCTCTCAGTGCCCGGGCTCCGACCCAGACACTTGCAGTTTTGTGACCTCTCCCTTTCACCTCCTGAACTGAACTGTCACTTTTCCCGCCTCCAGGCCTGTGAACTCCTCGGTGGGTGGGGCCAACCGCCTGGCTCCGCCCCAACTGGTGTGGACATCAGACTCTGGAGGGAGGCAACAAGGGTTTTTGGTTTGGCTGGTGTGACTGCCTAGGGTGGGGGTGTGTGTGTTGTTATGTATGTGACTACCTGGCTAGTCCAGGGCGTCACACATCGACTAGAGGCATTAATGCAGCGTAGATGGAATAACAGGAGAGAGACTAAAAGAGCTGGATGTGCAGGACGGCATATGGATAAGCAGAGGTGGAAGTGCAAAATGCAGCATATCCTAGTGTGCAACTAGCACCTTAGATCAGCAGAGATGAGTAGGCAAGCAAGCACCTTGATGCAACAGAGTTGCAACAGAGTTGCAACAGATCAAAGTGTGTGTGCACAGGAGCTCAATCAACAGAGGCCTCTGTGTGGATGACGTAGGACGCATCATCCACACGGAGTGATGAAGGAGGACGGCGATGGAAGGATGAGAGGAGGTGTTGGACCAAGACCAGCAACTTCCATTGGACCCGACCGCCCCCCCTTGTAAGTATAACAAAAGTTGTTTTTTACGTTATACATTCTAGAACACTGTATTTAAGGGCTTACTGGTGCTGGCCGCAGCTTATAGGGGAAAATCCTGGTGACAGGTTCCCTTTAATACACTTTGCATGATGACATTAAAGATGCACTCCAAGTTACCATTGAAAACGAAAGCACTAGCACATAGGGAGCCAAACATATGGGAAGGAGGAAGCGAATCCCGGCGCTGCAGCCGGGACAGATGAGTAACATTGCTACTTAAATTAATCTTGGCCCCTGCAGTTTAAAGGGAATCTGTCACCAGGTTTTTGTTCCTCCATCTGGGAGAAGCATAATGTAGGGACAGAGACCCTGATTCCAGCGATGTGTCACTTACTGAGCTGTTTGCTGTCATGTTGATCATACCAATGTTTTCTCTGCTGCAGATCTAGCAGGTATACAGAGCTCATAAATATGCTGGACTACTTGCAGCACACCAAGCAGTCCTCTAATGATAATCTACTGATGATTAATCAGTGATTTTATAAAAGCTACACTAAGCAGCTCAGTAAGGGACACATTGCTGGAATCAGGATCTCTGCCCCTACGTTATGCTGCTCTCACATTAGGTGTTAATAACATTGTGACAGATTTATGTAGAGGTTTTCTTCAGCATAACTTGTATTTTATTCATTGACACCCCTGTTCCTTTTGGACATAGGAGTCAAGGACAGCCGTAATCAGTGATTGGCTGCTATCTATGTATGTACTTTCATGCAAGGAGGGATGTCAATCATTTATTAGGACTGCCCATATGACGGCTTAGCCTATAATGTGCAGGGATTTCAATGCTCAGTCCTTATCCACAAGCCTATATAAAATCTATGTAGCCCTATCTGCTATATTTCATGCTGCTCATAGATTGCGCAGCATTTCCATACTGACATGTTCCCTTTATAGGAAAAATGAAGTTGGAGCTGGAGTCAAAATCAGAATTTGGAAAAACTGTTGAGATGTAAGTTTGGCTGGTGGAAACAAGACAAGACTTCTATCATACAGAGGTCTTTTTGGAGAATGACATGCATGCATTTTTAGCAGTGTTTCTGAAGCTCACTCACACCACCTTTTTTTTGACCGAGTGTGATCTCCCGAGACCTCAGATCGCGCTTGGACCAATGTTATTCTATGGGGCCATGCACATGTCCGATTTTTTTCCTCGGTACGAGGTGGACCAAGGAGAAAAATTGCAGCATGATCGAGTTTTATCTGATTATATCACGTTTTGGACTAGAAGAGAGTCCGGCATGAGCCTAAACACAATACAACAAGGGGTACACCAACTGCAAACAAGGGGGACACTGAAGAAACTTTAACGACGGTGGGTTGTAGAGCTAATGAGAGGGTAGATGGACATCTTTTCCACTAACCTGCTGCTGTAACCTACACTCCTAGCCTGTATCTATACAGGTTCCTCACCTGTCGCTGAGCCAGAACCTGAAGCCCTGAGATGACCCTATAATAGTTCCTGGCTAGGGAGTGGGCAGGAGAAGGACGCTAGCCCCACCACTGCAGTGAAACAACACACTGGGAAAGGAAGGCAGACAGGGGGGAACACAACAACAGACTATTGCAGTCAGCACCAAGACTACAGCAACATCAGCAGAGGGTTTGAAACAGCTCCTTCCAGATCCACACCATTTCTAAAAAAAAAAAAAAAAAAAGTCAAGCAAAGTTACACAAAATATGTACCACTTGTAGTGCATTTGTGGCGCCCTGGACAAGCCAGGGGCCACAGAGAACAACACCAACCCACCCCACACTCCCAGCAGGCACACCGAAGAAGTCAGACACAAAACCCTTGTTGCCTTCCTCCAGGGGCTGATGTCCACACCAGGGGGTGGGCCAGGTGGTTGGTCCCGCCCACCGAGGAGTTCACAGTCCTGGAGGCAGGAAACTGTAGTCAGTTTAGCTCAGGCAGAGCTTGAGTGCAGAGCAGCGTTAAGTGCAGAGAGTAAAAGCGTGCTGAGCTACTGCAGGTGTCCGGGTTGGAGCCCGGGCACGTCCAGCAAGGTTGGCAGACGGTGGTGACCGTCTGCAGGAGTGGCCGATTGGAGTCTACCATAAGGACCGTGGACGGGTGGTGGCCCGGCGGTACCGGACCGGTACACGAAGAGAAGTCAGCACCATCTGGCAGGGGCTTACGGACCCCGGCAAGGCTAGGAGTCACCGTGAATTTGCCAAATTCGTTAGTGAAGGGAACCTCCTGGGTTTCCCAACAGCCAAGTCCCGACAGAAGGCAACAGTCCAACCAAGTGAGGGAGACACCGCCACCGCCAAGGCAACCGTTTCCCAGGGCCAGAGCCTGCAGGCAAAAGGGGCTCCTCCAGCCATATCCAAGCTGGGGAGCGGGTTACCAGTGGGAACCCATTGGAACCATCGACCGTATCTAGGTGCAGGGAAAGGCAGTCACCATCAACCTGCCGGGAGAAAACAACACCGCAGCCGTCTGTGGGACCCATCCATCCAGCCGAGTGTTTTACCGAGAACTGTGTCCTCATCATTGGCTGAGTGAGTACCACCGTGCCGTGCGGCACAGCGCTGCCCCTGCAACCCTGCACCTCACCAGGCCCTGTAACCTGCCTGCCATCCATCCCTACCCCTCACCGGGCCCCGGGACAACCAAACCCCTACCCACGGAGGGGAGAACTAACAACAAAGCTGCTCCCTGTCACCGCTCCCAGGATCCCCGTCCAGAGCAGCGGTTGTGTCACCAATATCACCACAACCGTGGGTGGCGTCACGGACAATAATCAAAACCCCCACAATCAAAATCCCCTTTTCACTCACGGGCGAGGAACGCCGCTCGAGTCCCCGGGATCCGGCCCACCGTTCGAGCCACCACCGAGCAGCAGCCGCAGCAGCAGCAGCAGTGGCCGGACCCGAGCAGTGGGAGAGCGCAGCGTCCCCTCCTCCGCCCGCGACACATTCAATATTTGCAAATTACAGAGCATTTACAATGAGCCATTCACTGTTCTCCTGGATCTTACTCTATCAGTGATCAGCTGTTATTGATCTGCGGCCAGCCATGCCTTTCCCTGCAGAGATCACCTGCTATTACTTGTCCTCCATTCAAATTAATTAGAGACCATATAATTTGTGGCTGTCCGAGTCTGACGGAGGGGGGCTGCATTTCCTTCAGCTGTCTCCTCTGGCTAGAAGCCAGCTATGGTCAGAGCTACAAATTAACCAGGAATTATGAACCTGATTACTCACAAATGAAAGAAAAAAACATTATTGAAAACCATAAAAACATGTCACAGAGATGTATAACATGGTTATTACAAGATACACCATTCCCATGAATGCACACCGAGAACAACACTCTAGGAACAGTCCTGCCAATATGATCAATAAGCAGGGGCTTGTAATGTTTTCACATAACATCTTGTAAAACAATTTCTTATCCCTGGGGGAAGATCTGCAGGTTGTCAAACTGAGTGCATCAAGATAAACGCCTTCATATATTGAGCAAAGAACAAAATCCATTTTTACTGCAGCCATGCGTTCCCTTACCCCAAGGAAAATAATACTGCTTTCCACTGTCTACTAAATTGCATTACAGGGTATGAGCACATTTATTTTTTAAATACGGTATATATTTTGAGCTACAAAAATGTACTATATGTATATATATATATATATATATATATATATATATATATATATATATACACACACACACACATACAGTACAGACCAAAGGTTTGGACACACCTTCTCATCTCTAGAACAACTATTAAGAGGAGACTTTGTGCAGCAGGCCTTCATGGTAAAATAGCTTCTAGGAAACCACTGATAAGGACCGGCAACAAGCAGAAGAGACTTGTTTGGGCTAAAGAACACAAGGAATGGACATTAGACCAGTGGAAATCTGTGCTTTGGTCTGATGAGTCTAAATTTGAGATCTTTGGATCCAACCACTGTGTCTTTGTAGGAAAGGTGAACGGATGGACTCAACATGCCTTGTTCCCACCGTGAAGCATGGAGGAGGAGGTGTGATGGTGGGGGGGGCTTTGCTGGTGACACTGTTGGGGCTTTATTCAAAATTGAAGGCACACTGAACCAGCATGGCTACCACAGCATCTTGCAGCGGCATGCTATTCCATCCGGTTTGTATTTAGTTGGACCATAATATATTTTTCATCAGGACAATGACCCCAAACACACCTCCAGGCTGTGTAAGGGCGATTTGACCAAGAAGGAGAGTGATGGGGTGCTATGCCAGATGACCTGGCCTCCACAGTCACCAGACCTGAACCCAATCGACATAGTTTGAGGTGAGCTGGACCGCAGAGTGAAGGCAAAAGGGCCAACAAGTACTAAGCATCTCTGGGAACTCCTTCAAGACTGTTGGAAAACCATTTCCGGTGACTACCTCTTGAAGCTCATCAAGAGAATGCCAAGAGTGTGCAAAGCAGTAATCAAAGCAAAAGGTGGCTACTTTGAAGAACCTAGAATATAAGACATATTTTTAGTTGTTTCACACTTTTTTAAGTATTTCATTCCACATGTTTTAATTCATAGTTTTGATGCCTTCAATGTGAATCTACAATTTTTAGAGTCATGAAAATAAAGAAAACGCTTTGAATGAGAAGCTGTGTCCAAACTTTTGGTCTGTACTGTATATATATTTATATTTAGTTGAGTTTCATTAAAAATCATAAATCCTGCTGGCAAATGAAAGGGTCAATGCCTGTATCTTCTGAGCATTCTGAGATTGTACTCATAAGCACAACACTCAGAAGAAGGTCCTGACACTTTCACTGCCATCATCTGTACTCCAGATGAATATGTTTTAATATGAATGTGGCTGAAGGCAAGTACATAGACTGGGGAATCAAAACCAATTTACATGCATCTTTTTACATGAATGAAACATCCCCTAATTAAGTGATTTGTAAAGTTTTACAGCATTCCGTAGTAGACAAAATTATTTTTTAAAAAATGAAAAATAGTTACTTTTTAAAGGGAATCTGTCACCTGGTTTTTGCCACCTAACCCAAGAGCAGCATAATGGAGCAGCATAATGTAGGGGCAGAGATCCTGATTCCAGTAATATGTCACTTACTGGGCTGCTTAGTGTAGTTTTTCATAAAAGCACTGGTTAATCAGCAGTAGATTATCATTACAGGACTACTTGGTGTGCTGCAGGTAGCCCAGCATATTAATATCTGCTAGATCTGCAGCAGAGAAAACAGTGATTTTATCAAAATGACAGCAAACAGGTCAGTAAGTAACACATCGCTGGAATCAGGGTCTCTGTCTCTACATTATGCAGCTCTCAGATGGGGGGAGCAAAAACCTGGTGACAGATTTCCTTTAAGTGAATGGGATCTAGGTCCTGTGCCATTCACAGCCGTGTCACAACGTACAACGCTATGCCAGTTATGGTGTACTGCAGCCCCCTCAATTTGCTATTTCCTATAACAGCTGATTATTATTCAGTCATAAAATGTGTGATATGAGTCATACTATTGATTTTTTTGCCGTGAATATCTACAGTAATTTTAAAACTGCAGTTTCATCCAAGAAAATAAGCAGATGGGAGACGAGAGCCTTAGAAAACACACAATAAGCACATAATATATAAATACTGCAATCTGGATTTGGAAATATTTCTCTGACAAATCATCACTGGCTGCTTACTGTAATATATCTGTAACGTTATCATCAGCACAGCGTGCAGGATTGTAATCTGTAGGGGATGGGATTGATCCTCAAGGCAACATGTTGGGGGATAGAACTGGAACACTGCACAGAGGGGTATACACAGTACACAGCGATCGATACCTTCACAAACACTTATTGAATTAAAAGTTTGGGTACATTTATGCAACTTTCTATCTATCTATCCATCTATCTATCTATCTATCCACTGTATCTATATCTATCTATCCATCTATCCACTGTATCTATATCCATCTATCTATCCATCTATCCATCCACTGTATCTATATCTATCTATACATCTATCCATCCACTGTATCTATATCTATCTATCCATCTATCCATCCACTGTATCTATATCTATCTATACATCTATCCACTGTATATCTATCTATCTATCTATCTATCTATCCACTGTATATCTATCTATCCATCTATCTATCCCTCTATCTATCCACTGTATCTATATCTATCCATCTATCTATCTATCTATCTATCCATCTATCTATCCACTGTATCTATATCTATCTATCTATCTATCTATCTATCTATCTATCTGTGTTTTCCCGAAAATAAAACACTGTTTTATATTTTTTTTTGCACTGAAAAATGAGCTAGGGCTTATTTTCAAGGTAGGGCTTATTTTCGGGGAAACATGAGTTGGGAGTAAGTTTACCCCCCAAAAAAGGCAGACCAACCCCCCCACGCCCCACGAGTATCATACTGATTATACCCAGACAACTGCGTCGCTCCCAGGTACTCAACACATGCTCTCTGCAGGTGCTAGCCTTCTTCATAGCAGTCCTCTCCTGCCTCACACACATTGCACACATCAGACAGACACACACACACACACACACACACAAATACGCTTCCGGTGATACCGCACTGCTTCCGGCAGTGAATGTGAGGATCTCTGGTCCTCGCATTCCACAACATCCCAGGTCACCAGCGCAGTGCAGTATCAACGGATGGATGTGTGATTTCCACTGTAGGTCCTCGATGTGTTCCACAGCAGGTCCTCGCATTCCACAGCGTCCCAGGTCACTGGAGCAGTACGGTATCACCGGATGTTTGTGTGGTGTAACTGCGTTTCTCTGCAGGTTGTCAATACGTTCCACAACAGATCCTCCCATTCCGGAGCGTCCTAGATCACCAGAGCAGTACAGTATCACCAAATGTGTGTGTATATTTGGTGTGTGCATTCCACCGCAGGTCTTAAGCCTGCTTTACACGTTGCAATTTCGCATACAATATCGTATGCGATTTGCAACGCCCCCATCGTATGTGCGGCACGTTCAATTTGTTGAACGTGCCGCACAGACGATTCACCCCTTACTTACCTATCATACGACCTCGATGTGGGCGGCGAACATCCACTTCCTGGAGTGGGAGGGACATTCGGCGTCACATCGACGTCACACGGCAGCCGGCCAATAGAAGCGGAAGGGCGGAGATGAGCGGGACGTAAACATCCCGCCCACCTCCTTCCTTCCGCATTGTAGGCGGGTGCCGCGGACGGAGGTAAGCTGTCGTTCAATGTTCCCGGGGTGTCACACACTGCGATGTGTGCTGCCTCGGGAACATTGCACAACCTCACGTTCATTTTTTGAGGAATGAACGACGTGCATGCGATGAACAGATATTCGTTCAATCGCAATTGCACGGATGTTTTACACGCTACAATCATACTTACGATGCCAGATGTGCGTCACTTACGACGTGACCCCACCGACACATCGTAAGATTTATTGTAGCGTGTAAAGCGGGCTTTAGTGTTCCACAGTGTTCCGATCTGGTGACTATGATTCTGGGGTCTGTCTTCTCTCTTTTGGGGGTATTTGCTTTCTATAATGAAGTGTCCTGCAGTATCTTTAACTTTTTTAGCTGCATGGACACTTCATTATTGAACAGTGACAAAGGCTTATTTTCAGGGTAGGTCTTATATTTAAGCCTTAATCCGAAAAGGCTGAAATTTCCTACTAGGGCTTATTTTCGGGTAGGGCTTATTATCTATGTAGAGAAAGTGAGCGATAGAAAGGAATTTGTGCTAAATTTTGCAAAAATGCGCAGTTGGTCATGCAAGAGGATAAGAAAAGTGATCTAAGCTCTGTTCACATCTTCTCCTTTCTCTCTGACATGTCTAAAGTCCGACATGCACCCCGTATAGGAAAAGAGAGAGCTTGTTGACATACACCAACGGCTTATATTGGCGGCACAGAATGGTTACTTCTGTCCTATACCTCTGACGTGATTGATAACAAGGTGTGAACAGAGTCTGACTTGTAGACACTTCAGATATCTCACTGTCCTCAGTTGGTCAAATACTTATTTTCACTATTTTCATGTCACTCTGGGTTTTATAAAGGTCCAAAATCCCTTTAAAAGCTAATACATGTCCTCGGGCCTATTCACACATCTGTGTATCACATCCTTGTTCTAGATTCATCTTTCATGGATAAAATACGTTCCTTTATTATTTATAGTCATGTTTACACAACTGAGGTTTCTTTTTTTTGGGGAAAAAAACATTTCAATGTATGATTTTGAGTCACAAATTGGATCAAAATCAGTAGTCAATGGGTGTGTGAAAAAAAGGACACGGATGCCATTCATATTGCATCTAATGTGGGCGTCACACGAGACGATCTATCGGGGTGTCACGCTCCCCGGCTCTCCTGCTAGGCTCCCCGGCTCCCCTGCCATGCTCCCCGGCCCCTCTGCCTTGCTTACCGGCTCCCCTGCCACGCTTCCCCGCTCTCAGCTCGCGCTCCGCCGCTCCCGTGCCAGGCTTCCCGGTCCCCCGCTCCACAGCCTTCCTGCTCCATCGCCTGCGGTCCCCAGGCAGCCCGGTCCCCACTCCCGGCGCCCGTTGGCAACTCTGCCTCAGCCCGGCTCTCCTGCTTCCTACTCACCGCTCCCTCCTCTGGCTTCTGGCACCCGGGCCTCGCGCATGCGCATTAGGGCGCGCGCGCGGTCATTGACCCTCTCTTAAAGGGCCAGCACCTAGAAACAGGAAATTGCATAGACCGGTACAGGGTATATTAAGATTCACTTTCCTGGTGGGCGGGGCCTGTTCTACGTGTTTAGCAAGCTAGTGTTCAGGTCCCCTATTGCTTTGCCTTGTGCTTTGCCTGTATTAACCCTGTCCTGTCTCGTAGAGCCTGTCCTGCCACGCCAGCCGCTCCGAACCACGCTCTTTCCCGTACCCTGACGGTGACTTCGGCGGATGTGCCACCACCTCTGCAGCTCCGCCAGTCTCCAGTCCCTGGCTCCGTTTGGTGACCCGTCCCATCGCTCAGCAGGTTCCGGATCCCGCCTGACCTTACCACCTGGCCTCGGACTCTGAGCCTCGTCACCCGGACTACCGTCCAGAACTCCATCCACCTTTCCTGCTCCCCTACGGACTGTCTGACTACCACCAGTGCTTCGGCTACCGTGCACCCAGACCCTCTGGCGGGGTGACCTGCCTGGCTGCCTCCTCAAGGGAAACCGGTGTACGGCCCAGAGGTTCCACCACCCGGACGTAACACGGGGTCACGGTTTTCGTGACTCACATCCGGCTTCGTTGTTGACGTCGTCCTGTGTGACACCTACGAGCGATCGCAAATTGGTGAGAAATCGGGTATCGTGTACTCCTCGTTTATTTTTAAAAAATCGTTTATTTTACTTTGCGCAGGTTGTTCATCGTACCCGGGGTAGCACACATCGCACTGTGTGACACCCCGGGAACGATGAACACAGCTTACCTGCGTCCCACGGCTCCCACCGGCTATGCAGAAGGAAGGAGGTGGGCGGGATGTTTACGTCCCGCTCATCTCCGCCCCTCCGCTTCTATTGGCCGCCTGCCGTGTGACGTCGCTGTGACGCCGAACGTTCCTCCCCCTTCAGGAAGTGGATGTTCGCTGCCCACAGCGAGGTCGCTCAGCACGTAAGTACATGTGACGGGGGTTAAAAGACTTTGTGCGACACGGGCAGCGATTTGCCCGTGACGCACAAACGACGGGGGGTACGATCGCTCGTGCGATCGCACGATAGATCGTACCGTGTGAAGCCCGCATTAGTGTGGTCTGTTTCTTACTATCAAGTTGTTTTCACTCAATGTGAGGTTTTTGCTCCCTTTTCCAAAAATAATCTTAAAAATACTGCAATGTGTCAGCATTTTTGGAAAATAGCGGGAAAATAATTAATTGTGTGAACACGGCCCAGTGGGTATGAGAAGATTGGAAAGTGTTTTTACTGTAATGCTGATAGTAAATACGGCCACAAGGACAAAAAAGAACACATGAAATTCAGATAAAAAAAGCAACTGATCAAAATTAGTTTTTATTGTATGCATTAAAAAAAAATGTATGTGTGAATGAGGCCAAGGACATAACATTACAAGGTACTTTTACTACATTGCAGGAGAGGGGTCATTGATTTACAGATTTATTCCATGTTAGAGGGATCAGGGGTAATTCCCCACATCTAAATATGAAGCATGCAGCACCTGAATAGGGGGGGCTTTGCGCTAGATCCACACAGCAGTATAATGGTTTGAATGGAGTGGACTTGTGTCTCTTTTTCAGCCTTACAATGCTATTAGAGTGACCCCTGCTGATAACTGGGGGGAAATACTCAACAATAACCAAAACTTGAATTAAGAGAGATGGGTACAGCTATTTCACAATCTGGATATACAGTATATTATACGTCAGGACCTGTTCACACTTTATTCTGTGAACCATGCACCAAGTGTATGACCAAAGCGTATGTTATTGGAATCTGCTGGGCAGATATACATTTTATTTGTTTGCTGTATACAGTGTATGAAGGTGTGGTTCACTGATAGATATAGCAAGAATCTTTATTGCTCGGTTTTTGTATTTTTTTTTATTACCCAGTTCAAATCTTTATTGCATTTACAATATTATGTAACACAAAACAATCCAACAAATAGCTCAGATATGCATAAATTAAACATAAATGCAAAAATGTTTAAAGCTCCATTCCAGTGGGTTTTTTTATTGCAATGCTGGAGAGGTGCTTTATACGTAGGTCCCCAGATCCCTGTCTTATACTCACCCTCCTGTGAAGGTGGCCTGGGGTGGTAGTTGCGGTCATGGCGCGGTCATTGGACACCCTGTGCATACCGACAGGGAGGGGGATATTGTTAGTGGTGTTGTGGTGGACCTGGTTGGGGGTCGAGGGCTTGTCTGATGCAGGTCATACCTTTCTGGCGGCTGCATATCGCTGATGTCTCAGATGAACCAGGTCCCTCCTACAATGAAGGCAGAAATGGAGGCCAACAGTTCTTAACCAACAGTTTCCTTAGTTTAGGACATTCGACTTCACATGTGAGGTAGTGGATACACAGCTTATGTACATTTGCTTCATATAACTTCAGATACTGAGCAATAAAGTTTCTTAAGTTTAGTTCCCTACCCAATGAACTACCTTCACTTTCCCTTTCTTGGGAGGATCTCCTAGGGGTCCACTTACTATAGTGAGAGTCGAGACACAGGGCCTCAGATAAACCAAGTGCTAGCTTTTCAGGTGTGGCGCCCATGACCTGGTCAGGCACTGAGTACTGCACCCATGCTGGTGTCGCAGGCGGAGGAGGGGACGCTGCGCTCTCCCACTGCTCGGGTCCAGCCGCTGCTGCTGCTGCGGCTGCCGCTGCTGCTCGGTGGTGGCTCGAGCGGTGGGCCGGATCCCGGGGACTCGAGCGGCGCTCCTCGCCCGTGAGTGAAAAGGGGGATTTTGATGGTGGGGGGTTTTGATTATTGTCCGTGACGCCACCCACGGTTGTGGTGATATTGGTGACACCACCGCTGCTCTGGACGGGGATCCCAGGAGCGGTGACAGGGAGCAGCTTTGTTGTTAGTTCTCCCCTCCGTGGGTAGGGGGTTGGTTGTCCCGGGGCCTGGTGATGGGGTAAGGATGGATGGCAGGCAGGTTACGGGGCCTGGCGGGGTGCAGGGTCGCAGGGGCAGCGCTGTGCCGCACGGCACGGTGGTACTCACTCAGCTAATGATGAGGACACAGTTCTCGGTAAAACACACGGCTGGATGGACGGGTCCCACAGACGGCTGCGGTGTTGTTTTCTCCTGGCAGGTTGATGGTGATTGCCTTTCCCTGCACCTAGATACGGTAGATGGTTCCAATGGGTTCCCACCGGTAACCCGCTCCCCGGCTTGGATATAGGCCGGAGGAGCCCCTTTTGCCCGCAGGCGCTGGCCCTGAGAAACGGTTGCCTTGGCGGTGGCGGTGTCTCCCTCACTTGGTTGGACTGTTGCCTTCTGTCGGGACTTGGCTGTTGGGAAACCCAGGAGGTTCCCTTCACTAACGAATTTGGCAAATTCACGGCGACTCCTAGCCTTGCCGGGGTCCGTAAGCCCCTGCCAGATGGTGCTGACTTCTCTTTGTATACCGGTCCGGTACCGCCGGGCCACCGCCCGTCCACGGTCCTTACGGTAGACTCCAATCGGTCACTCCTGCAGACGGTCACCACCGTCTGCCAACCTTGCTGTACCGCCCGGGCCACACACCCGGACGCTGTCAGTTAGTTGCTCCACTACCACTTCACTTCCTTCCACTTTTACCTCCAAAACTCAACTCAACTTTTCCCGCCTCCAGGACTGTGAACTCCTCGGTGGGCGGGACCAACCGCCTGGCCCACCCCCTGGTGTGGACATCAGCCCCTGGAGGATGGCAAACAAGGGTTTTGTGTCTGACCTCGGTGTGCCTGCTGGGAGTGTGGGGTGTGTGGGTGTTGTTCTCTGTGGCCCCTGGCTTGTCCAGGGCACCAAACTGGGGGCAGTACAACACAGGTAATCCCAGAGGCTGACTAGGGTGTGGACACACGGAACACTTAGTAACCAGAACACACACACAGCTAGAGGGGACCCCTGAGCAGACTCAGGGAGGGGGCGTGGCCCTCGCCTCCCAACTAGTGGCGGATGGTGTCACTGGGAACAAGGGAGTTGTGCAGAGGCAGCCAAAGGAGAAGGAAGTGGAGGAGGGGCGTCTGGGGGGGCAGAGCAGTGGAGCAGGGCCCTTCCAGACACTGCACCATTCGTGGCTGCTGGCGGGGGAGAAGGGCTACTGTTTAGTGCTGCCTGAAAACCACCTGTGGCCGGAGTGCAGAGAGGTGGCTGAGTAAGGGGACTGTCAGTAGACCCAGCCCGCACGGGGTACAGGTCCCCAGTGCAGGGGCCCATTCAGTTGGCCTGCCCAACCTGCTGGTGAGGGCCCTTTATGTGCCTCACCAAACTACACAGAGTCCGCAGCTACAGCAGCAACGAGGGGGCCCATAAGTGACAGAAGGAAAGCAGCAGGAATTACTTGATCCACGCTGCCCGCAAACGGGCCGGAAAGGGGAGAACGGCGTATGCGACTTCCCTGGGTGATCCCAGCAAGACTTCAGGTCGGGGTCACCTCAAAACAAGAAGGGCTAGGAAGGCGAGTAAGCAGTCACCCCTACATCAGCCGAAGGGATACCTGGTTCCTCCTGGTCTACCATAGCATCGCCTGGGTTAACTCACCCCTGCCATCTGAAAGTGAGTAAAAACCCTGAAAGACTTTGCTGTTTGTGTGTGAGTTCTTCTGCGACCTGTGGTACTACACACTTACACTGGGCCCTGGGGCCAGCCTCACTCTCGGGAGGCTACAACATCTGACTGCAACTAACATCAGCCCCAGGCGTCCCCTAAACTGCAGTGGCGGTCACCCCCTGACCGCAAATACCGAGAGTGGCGTCACGAATCCCCCCCATTGAAGTTAACCTACCTGTGACCAGAAGATTCCCAAGCCCGTGGAGAGGTATTGCGGGGCTCCACACAGGCACTTCCTCAAAAAGCCCTATCCTCTTCAGACAAGAGCGGAGTAAGGCTAGTTTCACACTTGCGCTATTTTGACGCAAACGGAATCCGTCACTAATGTAGTACAGTTCATTTATTTACAGTGGAAGCGCGTTACTATGGCGCGTGTGTGTGTCATGCAGTACCCGCTTGTGTCCACACGTTGTCGCGCTTCCACTGTAAATAAATGAACTGTACTACATTAGTGACGGATTCCGTTTGCGTCAAAATAGCGCAAGTGTGAGTGAGCCCTAAGGGGGGAACCATTGCTCCAGTGAAGAGCTCTTTGATTGCAGTCATTGCTGAAGGTTCCACACCAAAAAGTGGATTACTGCTGCTCGCAAGTTGTTGGTTACCCCTGCCAGAAAGTGGCATGAGCCCGGACTACTGTACGTCCACTAGCTCATTCTCTAATCTTGGGGCCATCCATCCGTACCTAGTCCTTTGTTCTCCCGTCTGAAGTTGCAGTCTGTTGGAGGACTTCACACTTCCGCACAGTTGTTTTGCTACTTCTGCTACACACACACCCACTAACTGTAGCCTTTTAGGTATACAACACAACCCGCACATCTGTACTAAATTCCAGTCAAGCCCTTTCTAACTTTTAACATGGAGTTGGTCCTGTCCCTGGTGACTAGCTCCTTTCCTTGTGGGTTAGTCCCACACTTGCAATCACCTTGTTGCCAGGCAGATTCTATCTAATTAGCATCCTACATAGCATTTCTATTCTTACACATGCATTCCTACATAACAGTCCTACTCTTATATTTGCATTTCTTCCGTCTTCTCACACCACACATTATATAAACAGTGTTGATGTCTTCAGGGGTAGAAAATCAAACACCTCTTCACATTCCTCCTCTCTTTAAGCATAGTCGACCATACCACCTTCAAGACACAACACAAGGCATGCAAAGCAAGCATTCAACATTTACATTATGCAGCTCCGGACCAAATTTTATTTTTTCTGTAGTGGGTCATCGTAACCCCGGTCCCACTGGGAAACCCGGAACATAGAGTTCAGTTCTTATAGGGCCTTTTGGCCAACAGGAGCCAATAGTGCACAGAGGCTCAGAAGCAGGAGTTCTTTTCTCTGTACAGGGCAGCAACTCATCACAGGGAGCTCAGATTCCATTTACGTCCTTTCCCCGGCTACACACTTCAAACGTTTCAAAACCAGTGACCCGGCAGGCTCATCAGGTCATCCATTTGCCCCCCTCCCCTCTAGAATAGTCCATCTGCCGGGCCTGGTGGATGCTTCCAGGTTGCCATGTCCCAAAGAGGCAGAGTCCATGGTGAATGGCGTTGGACCCTCTTGCAGCTCACAGTCCCTCAATCCAGCATGGGAAAGCGCAAACATGCGTAAAACAAATTGGGAGGGAAAATCCAAAACTCTTCTAATTTGGCTGTTCGTGGCCAACAACAGGAAGTCCTAGACTGAATCCCTTGGGGACTTGGGCAACCATTCCCGCAAACACTTTGACAGCACAACAGGTGCAACTCCTAGATCTCTCCTTCTAGTCATTCAGATCCTGCAGCCCTCTCCCATAGCACTCAAGGAGTAGAAAGCATAGGGAGTGTCAGTGTAGATCAGTTATTCTGTAGGACACTGACCGCTAACTACCCACGTGGTCTATTCTTTTTTAAGGACACCATTTGTGACGCCCTGACACTGCAGGTAGTCACACATAGGCCCCCGCATAACACCTTCCCTCACCTAGGTTACACACAGCCAACCACAAAACCCTAGTCACCTCCTCCAGGGAAAGACAGGCACACCAGTTGGCAGGACCAGATGGAAGGAAACTACCTAGGGGTTTGGAGAGCCCAGGGCAGGAGGGTAGTAGTTGAGAGTTGAGAGCCGAGAGTGGAGAGTTGAGAGTGGAGTGGAGTGAAGGCCAGGCCTCTGCTATAGGCCTGAGGCTGAACTGACAGGTGTCAGGGTCGGAGCCCGGACACATTGGTTAGGTGGCAAACGGTTGGCCTGTAGCTAGCAGGAGACGGGAAGACGGCTCGGCAGATCCGAGGTGGACCGGTACAGGGTTGGAGCCCACCGGTACCGACACCGGAGACCCGACCGGAAACCAGGCACAGAGGGGGTACTCGGACCCTGAAGCCAGGACCGGAACCAACGGCCTAGCTAATGAACCGATTGAGGGCAGGATTATAGGTCCTGTCCCAACCTAAGTCCTGAAAAGAGACAACCACCCACAGAGAGGGATAGGGCATCCATCAGAGCCTGTAGATCCCATGAGTCATCGTCCGTGGGCACGGTTCCCAACAGTATTACCGGGAGCGGACTCCCGAGTTCCAGACCGGGAAGTCCACAATACTACAGCACAGTGCAGAGGGAAGAGATACGGACCACCAGCGCGGGTGGGGGACCAGAATACACCCGGCTGTAGCGGCCGGCCACCATCACCTTGGTTAAGCAAAGGACTTGTCTGACTTCTTTAATTGTGAGTAAGCTGAGACTCCCTGGTCTGACCAGGTGCACCGGTCCCTGCCATCACCGTCCCCTGCACCAAGTCACCGGGTCCCGGGGCCACCATCCCTACCCACGGAGGGATTAACAACAAGCTGCCATCCCATCGCCCCAGGAGTCCCACAATAGCAGCGTTGGTGCCACATCTCACCACACACTGTGGGTGGCGTCACAGACAGTTTACCACCATCCCCTTTTAGTCGGAGTGTCCGCGTGACCCCCGGGTCCGGCAGGATCCGAGCCGTACCGTAGATCCGGATCCGAGCAGCGCTAGCTGCTGGCATGGGGGCGGCACACATTTATACACCCTTTTTGAATAGACCATCAGGGCGAGATGGATGTCCTGGCACTATTGCACCACGTTCCACATACACCTGATGGTAAGCCTCCTCAGACCATGGAATGGTCACTGTCTTCACCGCAGCTCGAGACTCCCCCGCTTCATGTTGTTTCTTATGAAGCAAGGCCCTATCCTGCTAACTACACCAGTTGTGAGGGTGGCGCAGTGTGGTAGTTGAGGTCAAGCCCCAATCCTTGGATGCCCCGTCTATCCCCACAGGGTGGGGGATATTGTTAGTGGTGTTGTGGTGGACCTGGTTGGGGTCGAGGGTTTGTGAGATGCAGGTCATACCTTTCAGGCGGCTACATATTGCTGATGTCTCAGGCGAACCAGGTTCCTCCTGCAATGAAGGCAGAAATGGAGGCCAACAGTTCTTAACCAACAGTTTCCTTAGTTCAGAACATTCGACTTCACATGTGAGGTAGTGGATACACAGCTTATGCAAATTTGCTTCATATAACTTCAGATACTCAGCAATAAAGTTTCTTAAGTTTAGTTCCCTACCCAATGGACTACCTTCACTTTCCCTTTCTCGGGAGGATCTCCAAGGGGTCCACTTAATATGGTGGGGGTGGAGACTCAGGCCCTCAGATAAACCGAGTGCTAGCTTCTCAGGCACTTCCTCAGGAAGCCCTATTCCTCTTTAGACAAGAGGGTAAGGGGGCTACCATAGCTGCAGCGAAGAGCTCTTTGCTCGCAGTTGCTGCTGAAGGTTGCACACCAAAAAGTGGATTACTGCTGCTTGCCTCTTGTTGGTTACCCCTGCCTGGAAGTGTCATGACTCCAGACTACTGTACGTCCACTAGCTCAATCTCTAATCTTGGGGTCATTCGTCCATTCCCATCCCTTTGTTCTCCCATCTGAAGTTGCAGTCTTTCGGAGGACTTCACGCGACCCCACAGTCGATCTGCTGCTTCCTAGTTAAACCCTTTCTAACTTCTAAAATGGAAGCAGTCCTGTCCCTAGTGACTGGCTTCTCCCCATGTAGGCTAGTCACACACTTAACTCTCTCTGTTCCTGCAGTCACCTTGTTGTCAAGCAGATTCTATCTAAAGAGCTTCCTACATAACATTTCATAGCAGTCCTACTCCTATATTTACATTCCTACATTCTTATCACATTACGCATTATATAAACAGTGTTGATGCCTTCAGGGGTAGGAATACATACACGCGCTCACACTCTAGCAGCTTCACCTTCTATCACTGCCGCTGCGGTTGGCCTTGGTGATTTGTGACCTGCTGCAGCTCCAGTGTTTCATAAAGTGCGTTGGAGGTCACAACTTAATACAAGTCTATGAGAGCATTGTTCTGACCTTGTTCTGGTTTTGATAGACTTGTATTCAGCACTTGTGACATAACTTCTGACTTCCGGCCAATTAGAACTTATGGACACAAGATGGCGCCGCAGGGCTGAACCAATGCTGATATAAGGTGAAGCTGCCAGTGGGTAAGTATAGGATCAGGTGCAGGGGACTTATTTTTTAGAGGGAACCTGTCACCACTTTTTTGGACCATAGCTACGGACACCACCACCGGGCTCTTATATACAGCATTCTAACATGTTGTATATAAGAGCCCAGGCCTCTGTGACAACATAAAAAACACTTTATAATACCTACCTCACTGCGGTGGAATAGGGCCTAATGGGCGTCTCCATTGTCCGGTGCTGGAGCCTCTTTCGGCCATCTTTGTTCTCCTTCTTCTCTAGCCGTGGTGCATGACAGGTCCGACGTCATCCACACTCGCCGGCATTCCGGACCGGCGAGTGTGTATGACGTAGCCACGTCATACACAAAGGCTTCAGAAAGAGGACAAAGATGGCCGAAAGGGGAGGCGCCCGCACCGGACAACGGAGACGCCCATTAGGCCCTATTCCACCGCAGAGCGACCGTTGGGTAAGTATTATAAAGTATTTTTTATGTTGTCACAGCGGCCTGGGCTCTAAGGCGGGCTTTACATGTTGTGACATCGCTAGCATCGGCTAGTGATGTCCAGCGCGATAGCACCCGCCCCCGTCGGTGGCACGATATGTTGTGATTGCTGCCGTAGTGAACATTATCGCTACAGCAGCTTCACACGCACAATCCTTGTCGGCGACGTCGCGGTGACCGCCGAACAATCCCTCCTTCAAGGGGGAGGTGCGTTTGGCGTCACCGCGACGTCATCGCAACGTCACTAAGCGGCCGGCCAATAGAAGCAGAGGGGCGGAGATGAGCGGGACATAACATCCTGCCCACCTCCTTCCTTCCGCATTACTGGTGGACGCAGGTAAGGAGATGTTTGTCGTTCCTGCGGCTTCACACACAGCGATGTGTGGTGCTGCAGGAACGACAAACAACATCGTACCTGCAGCTGGAGCGACATTATGAAAATGAACGACGTGACACAGATCAGCGATTTTTTACTGTTTTGCGCTCGTTCATCGTCGCACCTAGGATTTACACATTGCGATGTCGCTACTGGCACCGGATGTGGATCACAACAACCGTGACCCCGACGATATAGCGGTAGCGATGTCGTAACGTTTAAAGCCCGCCTTATATACAGCATGTTAGAATGCTGTATATAAGAGCCTGGTGGTGGTGGCCGCAGCTTATATTCCAAAAAAGTGGTGACAGGTTCCCTTTAAAACACCACTCTAGCACTGAAAAAAAGACCCTGGAGTGGTGCTGCACAAATGGGTATAGTAGGTAAAAAAAAAGACCAGGCTACAAAGAAGGGATAGCTAAGTAAGTTTGTCAATTGCCAATCATCTTTTTTTGCCCCGAATTCACCACCATGTCTTATTACATAAACTGATGATTCTAAACATGTTCAAGAATACTAAATCTGTACATATGTATGTATGTAAATCACCATAGAATAGTCATCTGGGAGGTGTCTAGATCAGGAACAGTACTTCTCTCCGGTGAAGCTAGGAGGGACAGGATTGGAGTGTTTACTGTGTGATTAGTCCTGATATAGGCTCCGCCCAGATGACTATGGTAATTTACATTCATACAGTGTGCAGCATTTATAAAGTGATTTCTGGGGTTTGGTTATATCAGATTTAGTATTCAGGGGAATGTTTAGAAACATTATCAACTTATACCAATAAGTCATAAAAGTCATTAAGGGACAAAAAAGAGCCAAAAGTAAAGTAGAAATAAAGAAATTAGTTAAAGGGAATCTGTCAGCAGATTTTTGCTATGTAAGCTGAAGACAGCATGCTGTAGGGGTTAACACAGTAAGTTCACGGTTGCCTGTCTTGTCACAGTCCAATCTGTTCTTTATTTGCTATGTTTGCACCCTTATCATAAAGACTAAAAATTTACGAGCACAGCAGTCCGGCACGCCCCCTCCTTTGATTGACACCTTACTGTAAATGCACAATCTCTATAGGAAGCCTGGTGTGGGTGGGGACAGCTCTCTCAGCTCTGCTACATGGCTAAATCTAAACATTTTGATTGTGACAGAATGCCTGCACCAGGATCCTAAGTGATACATCGTTGGATTCAAGATCTCTTTGCCTACATCATGCTGCTCTAAGGTAAGGTAGCAAAAACTTGTTGACAGATTCCCTTTAAAGATACAAAACATAAAGTACATGCATGTCATTCCAATAAAAATAGGTTTGAATGCTTTTCAAGGTATTTGTTTCTTTGCTAAGGTCTAAAGGCCCCATTACACGCAACGACGTATCTAAAGATATATCGTCGGGGTCACGGATTCCGTGACGCACATCTGGCGTCGCTAGCGATGTCATTGTGTGTAACAGCTCCGAGCGAGTGTTAGCGATCAAAAATACTCACCTTATCGTTGATTGTTGACACGTAGTTTATTTTCATAAAATCGTTGCTGTTGCAGGACGCTGGTTGTTCGTCGTTCCTGCGGCAGCACACATCGCTATGTGTGACGCCGCAGGAACGAGGAACTTCACCGTACCTGCGACCGCCTACAATGAGGAAGGAAGGAGGTGGGCGGGATGTTACGTCCCACTCATCTCCGCCCCTCCGCTTCTATTGGGCGGCCGCCTAGTGACGCCGCACAAACCGCCCCCTTAGAAAGGAGGTGGTTCACCGATAACAGCGACGTCGCTAGGCAGGTAAATCCCGTGTGACGGGTCCTAACGATGTTGTGCGCCACGGGCAGCAATTTGCCCGTGACGCATAAACGACGGGGGCGGGTGCTTTCACCATCGACATCACTAGCGATGTTGCTGCGTGTAAAGCCCTCTTTAGAGTATGATATCAAGCATATATCCCGAATATATTACAGACTTTGGCAGTAAATAATTTTCTTTACTTCAAAAACATACGGGTAGAGGTGTAGAATGAATTTCCAAAAAGCTTCACTTCAGCCATCAATCTATCTGCCTTTGACCTCGCATGCAGCATATACATCGTGCTTCATAGACTATGTAAATCATAAAACTATATTTAGTTGTATAATGAGATTACATCATTATGCAACAAGCATGAAAGGTGATCACAAATCCTACTTATGGCATTACTATTCTTATTTGTCACGGTGGATTATGGGCTCTTCTTTTACTACTGCAGCCTTTGCGATCCTATATCTATGTGATGAAAATGTGATATTTAGATTTGGTCACAATTCAATCGCCGGCTCTATTTACAATGATCAGCACCAAGGCCTGAAGGCTAATCATATACATAAAACCTATGGACCCCATTTGGTACCACATTTGTGGATCATCATATGATACCTTTTATAGAGATGAGGATGACTTACTAAAGGTGTCACTGTTAAGCCTGCTTTACACGGACGACCGATTGTGCGATTTCACAATCGATCGTACCCGCCCCCGTCGTTTTTGCGTCACGGGCAAATCGCTGCCCGTGGCGCACAAGCTCGTTTAACCCCCGTCACATGCACTTACCTTCCGGACGACCTCGCTGTGGGCGACGAACGTCCACTTCCTGAAGTGGGAGTAACGTTCGGCGTCACAGCGACGTCACACGGCAGCCAGCTAATAGAAGTGGAGGGGCGGAGATGAGTGGGATGTAAACATCCCACCCACCTCCTTCCTTCTACATAGCCGGCGGGAGCCGCGGGACGCAGGTACGCTGTGTTCATCGTTCCCGGGGTGTCACACGGAGCAACGTGTGATGCCACAGAAACGATGAACAACCTGCACCCATGAAAATAAACGAGATTATGAAAGTTAACAACGAGTACACGACTCACGATTTGTGAGCGATACTGCGTCGCTCAGAGGTTTCACACGAGAAGACGTCGTGCGCTATGCCGGATGTGCGTCACGAAAGCCGTGACCCCCGACGACATATCACACAATCTATCGTATCGTGTAAAGCCCGCATAAATGTGGTCTTGTACGTGGTAACAACTCTTACTGCAATTATTGGGTACACTGGGGCTTTTGCAGTTATACTGGCACTGTTAATGTGTTTTGGGGGAACTTTGTTACTTGAAAAAAATGTTCAGATTTAATATTTTGGCACAAAAATTCTAAATTTGATCTCGCTATAGACTGAATATCTAATAAATTAAAGAGATGGTTCACTACTTATTTTTGCAAGCCACATTGATATAATATTGAGAAACAAGGCTTACCTTAAATACCTTGTGTTGGCAATAGGGTCTGCGAGCGTCACTATTGTGGTCCGCTTATCCCCATTGCAGCTACATAACACTATATGAAGAAAGCTGCAAGTCTCTGAGGGTCCTGGCTGCTTTCTATTACTACTTCCTTCTCTACTCACATGCATCAAAGAGCCTTAAATGTTTTTTCCAGTTTTGGAAAAGCCATATTCTAAATGAAGTTTGTTTTAAAAACAAAAAAAGCAAACAAATTGTGCTTTACTCACCCTCCTCGGTCCTGGTGCTGAGTCTCCGTGTCTGTTTGTTGTTGTCTGCAGCACTGTATTGACATCAACAGCGATGCAGCCAATAAGTGAGCTCAGTGGATCTGCCCAAGATGACAGAACAAGCTGCTCAGCATTTAACTTCAGCGCTGTCGATATGACATCAGAGCTGAAGACAGACACCAGGAGATGTGTCCGAAACTGGACACTGGACCTGGGGAGGTGAGTAAAGCACTTACGCGGTAGAGCTGAACTGAGCGGCTACCGAGGCTTCACCACAACCACAAAAGGTGTAAGCAGACAGAACGCTAGTAGATATCCAACAGGAGGCAACCTCGGGGGATCCGGGTACATTGACAGCTGGTGCCACGGGATGAAGACCAGGTAACGGAACGGATGAGACAGAAGCTGGTGCAGACTGGAGCAGACTGGTACATACTGGTGGAAGACAGAAGGTGCCTGCAGGGTCTGGAGGACACAGGATGGTTACAGGTAGGTTCAAAGACAATACTAGACTGAACAGAGACAAAGTTACGGAACAATACAGAGAGCGGGTAAGAACACAGGTACCTGGCAAGTAGCATGGCAGACTAGCTACGAGGACACGTTGAATAGGCATCTCCCACTGGGGGAAGATGCCTTACATACACTGTGCCAAATGGTGGGGGCCAAGATGCACTTCCTGGTTAGGATACGCTGGCCCTTTAAGAAAAGGGAGAGCAGTGCTTTTGTGCCCTAAACGTGCTACTAAGAGCCCTACTGCACATGAGCAGGTCTCTGGAGCCAGAGCATGGACAAGGAAGTGTGGAGCAGGAGGAGGCAGTAGTGGAACGTCGGCGCTCCTGACATAGAGTGGGAGCGCCAATGCAGGAACAGGGGAGACGTGGAGACCGCGAGACCAGACACAGGCTGTGAGAAGAACAGGGGAGGTGAGAAGGGAAGAGCATCGGCGCTCCCAGCCCAGGATGTGACAGTATGACCCTCAAGTGTAGACTGAGAAACGGTGTGACCAGCATTGAGACTAGAGACCATTCCTCGAATGGAGTGGCCACAGAGGATAGGAGATGGTGGACAGAAACCTAGCAGCCAGGACCCTTAACCGTCAAGGTACCAGGTTGTCTAGAACTGGTGTGTGAATGTAGTTAACCAACCGAGCGGTTTCCCGCTAAGCGTCCGAGGGTGCAAAGCTTTACTTCTGTCGTTATGAGACCCTTAAGAAGACTGGACATGGGACTGCAGGAAAGGAAAGTGACCATCATGGTGTGTGTTGTAATGGACTCACCAGCCCAGTTAGATCTGAAGCGACCCAGTGGGAAGTTGAACAGTGTCTGATAATGTTATGCAAAACAGTAACATGCTAGAAAATATGTGCCCGCTATCTGGAATGTGAAGTTGGGATTTAAAAGGAGTCTGTCACCATGTTTTTAACACCTAATCTGAGAGTAGCATAACGTAGGGACAGAGATCCTGATTCCAGCGGTGTGTCACTTACTGGGCTGCTTAGTGTAGTTTTGATAAAATCACTGTTTAACCCTAGAACGCATACCTGGGGCCTCGCAGGCCTGCCAGGTCACTTGTTTTCATTCTGTCAGATTTCTATGGTTGCGCGTTCTAGGGTTAATCACCAGTAGATTAATATTAGAGGACTACTTGGCGTGCTTTAGGTAGTCCATCATATTCATGAGCTCTGTATAACTGCTAGATCTGCAGCAGAGAAAACATTGATTTTATCAAAATGACAGCAAACAGCTCGGTAAGTGACACATTGCTCGAATCAGGGTGTCTGGCTCTACATTATGCTGCTCTCAGATGAGGTAGCAAAACCTGGTGACAGATTCACTTTAAAGTGTACTGTTGGTCTCCTTTTGAGTCCTCCTCCGGTCCTGGCCTGCCAGCATCAGTATGCGGCCTACATGGGTTCTCATAGCACAAAGAAAGTTCCAAGACTCAACTCCGAATATTATTCACCACCGCATAGAAGTTTGGAGAACCAGTCAACCAGCCGTCTTGGGATAACGGGAATCTATAAGAAAAGAAAAAACTGTTAGTTTCAATAAAATCATTCTTCAGTTTCTTAAGTTATCCATTAAAAAGTCATTGCATTGGAGTGAACAAAGCTGCCGCATTTCAACTTTACAAGTCTTATCGTAAAATATCTCTCATATGCTACTCTGACATTTATAACCACTAAACACTCCACTACAACTGACATCATTTAATTACTTAGTTTATCCTAAAGTACATACCGTATTTTTCATTTTATAAGACGCACCGGATTATAAGACGCACCCCAAATTTTTGAGGGAGAAAAAAGGTAAAAAAAAAATATGGGGTTTGTTTTATAATCTGCCGGTGTCCTACCAGGGAGAGGGGGCAGCAGCGGAGTGGGGGGTCACAGGAGGCAGGGGTGGTACTGGAGTACTGAAATACTGTGAGCAGTATAGAGGGGGGCCCACATACTCACTGCGGGTGCTGCTCTGTGCGGGGCCGGTGACGCCGCTCTGCTCTGTGCGGGGCCGGTGACACAGCTGCTGTGTGCGGGGGGCGGTGAGTCACCAGCCATTCTAAAGATGTTGGCGGTCGGCGGTGAGCGCTTCAAATAATGGCGGTCGGAGTCGGCGCATGCGCAGATAACAGCTTGAGCTGAGAGCTCCTCTGCGCACGCGCTGACCTTAGGCGCCATTATTTGAAACCCTGACCGCCGACATCTTCAGAATGACCCCACGCCGCACAGAGCAGCCACCCACCGAGCAGAACGGAGCAGTTGAGCGTCGAGCAGAACGGAGCAGTTGAGCGCCGAGCAGAATGGAGCAGCCGAGCGCCGAGCAGAACGGAGCAGTCGAGCGTTGAGCAGAACGGAGCAGTCGAGTGCCGAGCAGAACGGAGCAGTTGAGTGCCGAGCAGAACGGAGCAGTCGAGCGTTGAGCAGAACGGAGCAGTCGAGTGCCGAGCAGAACGGAGCAGTCAAGCGCCGAGCAGAACGGAGCAGTCGAGCACCGAGCAGAACAGAGCAGTCGAGCGCCGAGCAGAACGGAGCAGTCGAGTGCCGAGCAGAACGGAGCAGTCGAGCGCCGAGCAGAACGGAGCAGTCGAGCGCCGAACAGAATGGAGCAGCCATGCACAGAGCAGAGCGGCGCCGCCCAATGCACAGAACAGCGTCGCACAGACTAGCAGCGCTGGCAGCACACCACATAGCATTACCCTTGCCTCCTTTGACCCCTCTGCACAACCCCCCGGTAAGGTACATTCGGATTTTAAGACTCACCCCTCATTTTCCTCCCAAAGTTTTGGGAGGAAAATTGCATCTTATAATCCGAAAAATGGTATGTATCAATGGGTGAAGCCTATATAACTTTTCATATAATTTAACAAAATTGCATCATATAAATCCTGATACAAAAGAAACTCAATAAATGTACTGTATACAAGGTCATTGTAGTAATTCCACTGTTTAAGGAACTGCTGCTATATAAACTGGGAAACAAATAGGCTCTTGAAGTTCTAGCTTCCTTAGCAATACATTTTTACCCTTGTTCAAAAATTTTAGTAAGGGCCTCGTCCTGATTTAAGATGGGTAAGTATTTGTGTATAATCTGTCTACTTAATCCAAACTCATTACTGTTTGATGTTATAAAGTTAACATTCATATTTTTACTCCTGGTTTTAATTTTAACATCATGTAACATTTGTTTTCTATTTATATTTACTACTTTATTTGCCTTGTTTAGCATTTTTTTGTTATAACCTTTCTATTTTAGTATTTTCTGCACAATATGACATTGTTTAGAATAGAGGGTGGGATTGGCGCAAATTCTCTTTGCACGGATGAATTCTCCATATGGTATAGCAGAAATAGTGTGCCTTGGATGGCTACCTGCTTTCAGGATAGTATTAACCCTGCGTTTTACAGTGTCTGCCATCAAAAACAGACCCAGAAAGGGAATCGATTTGGATAAAACAGAGTTAGCAAATCTAAAGTTAAGCTGATTGGTCACTTAACTACGTTCACATGACAGTTAAGGTCCACCTCGTAACTTGATGATTAAGGAGCCTGGCTGCTAGCGTTCCGTCCTCTGGCTCCAATTGTCTGGGTCCATTCTATTCGAGGAATGGTCTCTAGTCTTAACGCTGGTCACACTCTGTGTCTCAGTCCACACTTGAGTCTCACACTATCTTGCCTTCCTTCTCCTCTTCTTCTTTGCCATAAACCTACCACTGTATGCGACCTTCACAACTAACCCACTACACGTCCATTCCTTTTGCTCACTAGGACTTTGCGGACTCTTCCAGAATGAACTGTCACTTTCATTTTCACTTGACCCCTCCCAGAGTGGGGAAGTCCCAACACTTAACTATTTCTGACCCTACTGTCTGCTGCTGGGTAGAACTTTCTTACTAAAATCCTATATTAGCATTACACTCCTACACATAACATTACTGTATCTTATATATTACTTTACATTATATATTACACAAGCAAACCTCACATTACAATATAATTGACACAACACAGTATTTACAAAAGATGCAAAACATTATTCACACTGTACAACATAATGCATTGACAAGATTGGTGTCTTCAGAGGTAGGAATGTGACAGCCACAGTCCATCACTTTTACATTCCTCCCCTCTTTAACCATGGTCGTCCTCAACCATGCAGAGTCCTTGAAGACACTAGTCACATCACAGAAAACACAAATAAATTACAGTCTCTGCTCCAGGACATGGACAGTATTCTCCTCTTTTGGGTCGGCCTGACCCTGGTCCCACTAAGCTGTGACTCTGAAACATCAGTGTCCAAGTCCTTTAAATGGGGACCCGTAGGCCTATGCAACACACAGCTCTCGCGGTCTGAGGGCACAGTCCATGTGAAGGTCAAATCTAGGCAGGCTAGGGACCGAGTCCATGCGAGGGTTTGGGACAAAGTCCATGAGGGCATGGGCCAAGTCCATGGGAGTATTGGGGTACAGTCCATGGCTAGTTGAGCAAAGTCCAGGGTGAAGTGTGTAGGACCTTCTCAAGGTAGCTCATAATCTCTTTATATAGCAGTGGGATGTGCAAAGTGTACATCAAAACAAAGGGATGAGTCACTCAAACTTCACGGCCAATAACAGAAAGTCCCGAATACGATACAGTCAGGGAATCAACAGCTGTCTTCTTCAAGGGTGCAACCACCACTACATGGGACTCCAGGCATCTGAGTTCACTACTTTTTCACTCCTCCTTTTCGGTAGATATTTCCTCCAACACCAACTCAGGACATAGCTCCTCTGTGGCTGATGACACTGCTTCTTCCTTTCATTCTGACTTAGAGCACAAGTTTCCTAAGGTTCCAGCCATCTGGACAACAGCTGCCCCTCCAGCCAGGAGTTCGATCACAACCGGTCCCCGTACTATTTACCTTAGTGGTTTTTCGGCGATACTCGAGCTGTACCCCCAAGCTGGCCTCTATAGTCCTTCCCTGGCTTTTCCTTTGTCAAGAGGTGGTTTTAGCAGCAGTTAAAATTGTGCGCATCAGAAGACTGCAACACCCTTGGGAACTGTCCATCTTTAAGAACGTCACACGCATACCTTTTCTGAGTGGCCTTCCCTGTCGTAACATGTGCTTGATTTCCACAACTTTCGGGGCCACGAACACCTGTTGACTAGAGTTGAGCAGATCGGTTATAATCCGGATCGGGTTGCGGCAGAAGTCCGGATCCGATCCGGAATCCGCGTCCATGTAAATCAATGGGGAGCCGGATCCGGGACGAGAGAGAGAGAGAGAAAAAAAAAAAACGGATCCGGATCATGCACCCCGATTCCCGGGTACTGGTCGGACTCGGATCGGGCTCTCAAACCGTGCGGATCCAGATTTTGCGGATCCGGGTCCACTCAACACTACTGTTGACCAGTCCCGAACTCACAGATTCACCATCCCTTGCAATTCATATGTAGCTTGGTGGAAGGAGTTATATATTTTTTTCTGACAACAATCCATATATTGATCGTACATTCTGGTATGGTCATTTCATCGACGGTATACTCATGGTATGGTCATGCAACAGAGTGACCCTGCTGGAGTTCTTACGATATATTAATAATGCCAAGCGGTTTCTCGCTAAGCGTCCGGGAGTTCACAGGCATAACTTCTGTCATTATGGGATTCCTAAGGAGTCTGGACGTGGGACGGCAGGAAAGGAAAGGTGACCATCATGGTGTGTGTTGTAATGCTGGACTGGATTACACTGGGACTCACAAGACCAGTTAGATCTGAAGGAACCCAAAGGGAAGTTGCACTGGGTCTGATAATGTGCCAAACTGGTACATACTGTAAGATGTGTGCCCGCTATCTTGAATCGGAAGTTGTGATAGAGAATTAACCATACAGAAAAGAGTTGTGGTTTAAAGTGGACTGTTGGTCTCCTTGTGAGTGTGAGTCATCATCTGGTCCTTGCCAGCCAATTCCATTGGCACTATGTGATCCACATGGGTTCCCAGCCCACACGGCAAAAGTCCACACACCCAGCCAGGACCAGGTATATAGCTGGATGATTTAGGAAAACCTGCACTCGCAGGGGGTTGGACCCGATGGCCTTGAGGTCCCTACCAACTCTACCATTCTATGATAAGGTATTTCATGTAGCATACTGGAGTATCAGGAGTCAATCCCTCACTGGTGACTACCACCCTGTGCCACTCTACACAATGTGCAAACTGACAGCACTTTCTGTTGCTCAGATCAGCGGTAATGAGCCACCAACATAGCAGATCGTCAGAATACCCGACATACAGAGACCAGTGATGTCCCTTGCAGGAGTGGCACTGGTCTCTGCACGCTGGGTATTCTGACACTGCTCTGTTGCCAGCTTATTACTGCTGATTTGAGCGAGAAACATAGGGAGTGCTGTCATTGTGCTCAGTATGCAGGGACTAGCCCAACCCCTGAAACAAGTGTCACTAATGACGCTTTGTTTCTGACAGGTAGCAGAGGTTGCAGCAGTGACTGCAGCCTCTTCCCCCTGATGATGCCAGCATGCATCAAACAAAGCATCACCAGATGAAGTTATGAAAAAAATAGAATAGCAGTTAGTGTAGTTAGGGAAGGATAGGGAATTTTTAATACACGTATATTAGAAAATCATTTAGATTATGGCACTAAATAGTTAGGGATTTAGGAGGAAAATTATTTTGGCCTTCGAACCATCCCTTTCATATTTCTGATGTGTATAAAATTAGCATTTTTTTTTAATACTAAACAGTGTCAATTATGTAGCATCATGAAACTGAAATTAGGTAAAATCACTGTTATAAAATGCAGCAGGGACTGCTAATTCCCACCTTCAACACTAAGAATATCAGACAAAGCAAGCTGCTGCTAAGGGAAGAATCCACTACAATAATATATATCTACAAAGGGATATGAGAAAGGATGAACTTGGCTTCTCAGGATTACAGAACTCTTATTTATTGAATGCAAACGTATCCCATAGCACTGTATAGAGAATGCAAGACATCTGCCATTGTCCTCAGTTGCTCTCAGAAATTAATCTCATGCGCAGACACACCCCAGGGTTAACCATTAAGTTGTTTTGAGAGTGGGGGAGGAAGCAGGAGTGGCTGAAAAATATAGGCAAAAAGTACAAAACCCAATGCAGATAGCTATACTGCTGATCCACTCTGAGCTTTAATAATGGGCGACAGGCATTATCTGAGATTAATGGACTTGTCCAGTATAATATCAACGCAGGAGATTACTATTCCTCTACTTCTGATTATTATATATTTGCTCTGTCAACAATGCATATTTTTATATATATATATATATATGTATATATATGTGTGTGTATATATGTATATATATATATATATATATATATATATATATATATATACAGATAAATAAAAAAAAAACTAAAAAACCACAACAAATAATATACATATATATAAAACAAAATGTATATATATACATTATATAATATATATTTTTATATATATATATATATATATATACTGCTCATAAAAATAAAGGGAACACTAAAATACCATTGTGCTGTTTAAGTGTTCCCTCTATTTTTTTGAGCAGTATATATATATATATATATATATATATATATACATATATATATATACCGTATATATGTGTGTATGTGTGTGTACTGTAAAGACACACCCACATATAGAGCATTAAATTGGAGGAGGATGATTAATTAGTATAAAAATACAACACATAGTTAAAGATCCATGAGCCACATAGGAGCAATAAGGATATTTTGCATTGCACATGCTTTATCCACTTAGGATGGAAAGGTATATTATACAGAATATTTCAACTTTGCACATCCAGATTTATGAGCACATAGGACCAAGCATATTCTGCCTTCTATAGTATATTGTCACATTCAGATGTTGAAATTGTAATATCAGTGATTTTACAATGGTTTTACATAAGATTGAACCTACTACACTATCTTAGCATTCTCTTCTAAGAGTTAAAGTAAAAGCCAGATCTGCTACATCTGTAACTAAAGGCTGATTGCAATATGTAACTGTTATATCAGATTTTAAGGACACTGGCATTACTGAGAATCCAGATAAAAAGCTGCCAGAGCCAGAAAGAAAGATTAATATTTCTGCTTAAGCTTCTCTGGAGATTGAGGACCCCCCCCCCCCCACCTTCCCACCTCCCATCTGGATGGATGGAGACCATAAAACAGAATTTCTGTTAAGAGTTTTCAAGAATTATGGGATTATATAGAGCTTTACTTATGTAACAATGTGAATCCCACTTGTTATTTCTCTACTTTGCAGGAGGAGACTTGATATGGACTTAGCAATTTGTGTTGCAGGATTTCTTCTTTGCAGATCTGAGGAGTGGATATGGGGACACGAGGTTGGTGGGGGAGCCCCTGTACCCAGCATAGGGGGGGGGGGGGGGCTGGGGAATTAAGCAGAATCGCTGACATCAGCACTGCGGCAAAATGGACAGTTCCATCTGTGCGCCTGGAAATAAAGCTCTACTTCCCTCCTTCTCCATTCTCCTGTGCAGGATCTACTGCTGCAGCAGAGCAGATAATTCGTGCATTCCAGGGAGGAAGAGGTTAAATCATCCAATGTGGTAACCTAAGTAAATGCTTTTTTTTCCAAGCTATTGATCTTGCCTCGCAGTATAAAAGCCGGAGCGCAGGTGTCCCTCCCTCATTCTCTCTCCAAGATGAGTTTTGGCTCAGATCACTACCTTTCCTCCTCATACAGGAAGATTTTTGGAGACCCTCCTAGGTCAACCAGTCGCCTTGGAGGGAGCAGCTCTTCTTCCAGGACAACCATCTCTGGTCCCTTTAGGTCCCAGTCTGGGTCGCGCAGCAATGTCTCTTCCCAATCGTATAGGAGAGTTGGCCGATCAGGTGGCTATTTGTCTGGAGAAAACTTAGACCTGACTCAAACTTCAGTCTTGAACAATGAGTTTAAGATTATCCGTACCAATGAAAAGGAGCAGCTCCAAGGTCTCAATGATCGCTTTGCAATGTTCATTGAGAAGGTGCGGAACCTGGAACAGCAGAACAAGGTGCTGGAGACCGAGCTGATAGCCCTAAGGCAGAGGCAAGCCGAACCCTCCAGGCTTGGAGAGCTTTATCAGCAAGAGCTTAAAGATCTCCGGGCTCAAATAGAAGATCTGAACACTGAGAAGGCTCAGCTCATCCTAGAGAGGGACAGTCTTGAGGATGATCTCCAGAAACTCAAGGCTAAATATGAGGATGAGATCAGGATGAGAGAGGAAACTGAGTACGCCTTGAAGACGCACAAGAAAGATGTGGATGATGCCACCTTGGCTCGCTTGGATCTGGAAAAAAAGGTGGAATCTCTGCTGGATGAGATCTCGTTTATGAGAAAAGTCCATGAAGAAGAAGTTACAGAGTTGATGGCCATGATTCAAGCCTCCCAGGTCTCTGTAGAAATGGAGGTGTCTAAGCCTGATCTAACTTCAGCTTTGAAGGATATCCGTTCTCAGTATGAGTCTCTGGCAGCCAAAAACCTCCAATCTGCAGATGAGTGGTACAAGTCCAAATTTGCCAACCTGAGTGAGCAGGCATCTCGCAGCTCCGAAGTCATCAGAGCCAGCAGGGAGGAGATCAACGACTACAGAAGACAGCTCCAGTCCAAGACCATCGAGATGGAAAGTCTTCGTGGTACTAATGAGTCTCTGGACAGGCAGATCCAGGAGATGGAGGAAAGACACATTGCAGAGGCAGCAGGCATGCAGGTAAGGCTCCGGGTATAGTGTCCTGATACTATGGGATTTCTTGTGAGTTCTGTTGTGAGGACAGGGTGCACTTGCTATAGGGGCTGTAGCCAGTACCACCCTCCTTACCCTCCTTATCACATTGCTCTGTGGAGCTGACCCTGTCCATGGTGCTGATCCGGCTCTTGCTGCACCAGGTTCCCTATTGTCTTATATGAAGATAGATTTATTACTGGATACGTTTTCTTGCTGTTTTCACATTGTCTATTAACATTTATTATTATTATTAATTATTATAGCGCCATTTATTCCATGGCGCTTTACATGTGAAAGGGGTATACAAAATAGGGACAGGTACGGTACAATAATCATAAACAATACAAGGCACCGACAGGTACAGGAGGATAGAGGACCCTGCCCTAACATAAGGTTATAACAGGGAATCATTCACTTTATTAGCCAAAATCTGTTCCAGACATTTGCTAATGTACAGTACTTTGTATTTCCACAATAAATGCAGCTCACGGAATATGGGACCAATTAGATTTTCCTTGAACAGGTTAATCTGGAATCAGAAAAATGACTGTAATGCATTATAGATGAGGAGCCTTATGTAACACATTCGTGCAGGCATTAGCTGCTTCTGGTGCACTGGAAAGTAAAAAAAATCCTCTCCAGGAGGGCAGGAAGGGGGGAGAGGGGCAGGGAGGGGCAGGGAGGGGGGAGGAGGGGCAGGGAGGGGCAGGGAGGGGGGAGTAGGGGCAGGGAGGGGGAGGGAGGGGGGAGTAGGGGCAGGGAGGGGCAGGGAGGGGGGAGTAGGGGCAGGGAGGGGGGGGCGGAGCGACAGGGGGGCAGCAGAGGCTAACAAAGGCATTCTGGAGTGTTAGGGGCTCCATCCGAGGGGGGCAAGATAAAGAGGGAGGGAGGGGAGGGCTGATATCCTTTATTTTGTTTTTATTAAAAGTTAGTGGTTTTTTCTAAAATCTCTCATGGCTGTAATACCCATGTTATTAAGGGCAGAACAGCAGAACAATAACTATTATATTGGGACATGTATTTTCCAATTTAATTCTTGTCACTGTGTTTGCTCATGAAGAAAATGTTCACCATCTAAATATCAATCCAGCTATCTATTTTTATAAAGAAAAACTAATATATTTATTTATCATCTATTTATTTCATAAATTTTATGGATTTATCTGTTTGTTTTCTATTTGCCATATATTTACATAAGCATATATCACTGTCGAAACCTTCTGTAATATGTATCTATCTATCCCTCTATCTATCTATCTATCCATTATCTATCTATCTCTCTCATTATCTATCTATCTATCTATCTATCTATCTATCTATCTATATATATATCCATTATCTATCTATCTCTATCATTATCTATCTATCTATCTATCTCTATCATTATCTATCTATCTATCTATCTATCTATATATCCATTATCTATCTATCTATCTACCTATCTATCTATCGCTCATTAACTATCTATTTATCTCCCTATAAATCTATCTATCTACCTCTCATTAGCTATATATTTATCTATCTATCCATCTATCTATTATCTATCTATCTATCTATCGCTCGCTCTCATTATGTGTGTGTGTATATATATATATATATATATATATATATATTTATTTATTTATCTAACGCTCTTTATCTATATATTTATCTATCTCTCATCTATCAATCTTTCTATCTCTCTTTTCTCTATCTATTTTTCTATCTATGAATATATCTCTCATATACATGTATATTTATTTATCTATGTCTCATTATCTATATATTTATCCATCTCTCATTTTATATATATAAATATATATATATATATATATATATATATATACATATATATATATACAGAGAGAGAGAGAGAAATAGATAGATAGATAGATAGATATAGAGCTATCTCTCATTATCCTTATATTTATCTGTCTCTCATAAACTATCTATCTGTATATATTTATTTATTTAGCTATCTCTCATTATCTATCTATATGTGTGTGTGTGTGTATATATATATATATATATATATATATATATATATATGTATATAAATAATATTTACTTATTTATTTAGCTATCTCTCATATATTTATCTGTCATTATCTACCTACTTGCACATTCAACCTCTCACTACTATTTTGTATTCCATTTACAATTATACTATATCAAGCATAAAAACAATGTTGTAATATAAGTACAGTACAATTAGAAATAGTTGACTAAATATTTGTTTTTGAAGATGTATATTCACTTTTATGTGTAAGGGAATTGTTGGAGATACTTAAAATCATCTTCCGATAGATGACACATCTTGCATAGTATAACCATTCTGGTAGCAAATATTAGATCCCCCCCACATAACTTCCGTCGCCATCTTTAGCAGGGAGTGGCACCTTGTCTTTATTCCTTTAGCCTTCATGGCGTGTGGCACAGCTAAGCTGATAACCTAGTTTTGTATCCGAGCTTTAGAGAAGAGTTACAGAAGGCATAAAGTAGAAACCAAGGTGTGCACAGTATTATTCCAGCAACCAAACTCCCTGAGGATTCTGTAGGCTTCATTTCCCAGGCAACCTCCAAGGGAGACCAAACTAATTTTCGCATTTCTCTTACTCCTTTTTCTTTTTCATGCTGGCATATTGCAGTCATATCTTATATGGAACTGATTTCTTAAAGTGTAAAATAAATTTGTGAAAAACAGAGTCAGAGATCTGACGTAAATTTAAATGTAACACAATAGGGATTGCGTTACTTTGTATCACGCAAAGTTGAGATGGTGAAAGTGATTGTTCCAGAAATAGCTCAATTTTCACGTGGTTTTACTTTTAATGAAATGGGACTGAGGTGCAATACCAGACACAGACTCTAGACAAAGGTGGCGCTGTTTCCAAGAGAAGTGTGCTGTTCACAAATACAGTCGTGTGATATTTATTCTTGCTGCTTCCTGACACAATAAATAAAAACTCTGGACTTACAAATGTACGAGTTGCTAATCTCAATATCCCCTTTGAAACTGCCCATCCCCCACTTTGGTCCAGCTATCTGAGATCAGGTATTTGATTGATTGGGTCCTCTCACTGAAGCATGCTCCTTAACCCTTGATTTCATTTATTAAGAAAAGGGATATTTTCCTCCAATTAGAATAGAAATTGCTCTTAGAATCATTTTTTTTTTTTGTTTGATTAACCATTTATTTGTAGATGATATTGGATCCAAGAGACTCTATTACTTTATCTATTTACAAATCAACATCCTTGAAAGGGAAAACTACAACACTCAGATCGATCCCACGTGCACCTAGAGATTTCCAAAGTATATACAGCTTCAAAGTGAAGATCTATATAATTATTCATTTACAGTATTGACAAATGGTTGCAATGTTCAATTTCCTTCTGCCACATTTCATTCTTAGTTCCTTCATGACTGTTTTTTTAGTACTTTGTTTCACTAGAAGTGCTAAGAATGTGATTGATAGAATTAAGAATGGTTTCAACAATACCCTTGGGCGCTACAAAATCTATGACAAAGAGCAGCTGAGTCAGGACTTAGAAACTCCTTTGTTGATACTTTAGATATATCACATTTAAATAGCATCTTTGTGATATCATTTCTTTACTTTTTCTATAATTTCAGCTCTTTTGATTTCATAAAAGTGTCAGCAAGAATATCAAGTTTGTTTGCTATTAATTAGAGCTCCAGTTTAAATTAAATTATAAGGTTATTTAGAGCAGTTCACCCTTGTGCACTCAAAGTACTAAACACACCAGATTTGTTAGCAGCACATTGTTGACTCTTTCGAGCAAAAAATAAAAAAATAAAAAATCAGCACAAAAAAAAAGCCATGATATAAGCTAGTGTGTTTAGAAACATTTATATATGCACAGTCATTATATGCATAATCTTTGTACTTCATTGGTCTACAACTTCTGGTCCTCCAAAATTACTACTCCCACTATGACCTGACAGACAATGTACAAAAAATAGCTAAATATAAGTTTGTCTTCTAATGCATTTTACCCCCATTCTGAGAGGGACACAGGCCGTAGCTGAGAGGTTTACCATCTGTTAATTTAGGAGGTGATTGCTCTTCCAGAACTGTGACTATATGCAAATGTATAGTACTATAATGGGTGTAAGAGGTGCTGGCAGGGTAAATTATGAGGTGCACTGAAGACTGGGCCTGGCCAGATGACCCTGATTCTAAACATCACTTGGTCTTTTAAGGGGAATTTTGCAATCTGGATCTGTATGTATCACATATCAAATATAAGCCTTGCTGCCTTTATTGTTACCCAAAACATTTTATAACATTACTGGCACACTACATAATACAATCACTCTCTCTTATTGATTAAAGGATGCAATTAATCAATTGGAAAATGAACTGAGGAGCACAAAAGGTGAAATGGCTCGCCATCTGCGGGAATATCAGGACCTACTAAATGTCAAGATGGCCCTGGACATTGAAATAGCAGCATACCGGTAATTTCTTACTATATTATTATTATTATTTATTATATTTCATGGTGCTTTACATGTGAAAATGGGTACACAATAAAAACAAGTACAATAATCATGACCAATACAAGGCACAGACTGGTACAGGAGGAGAGAGGACCCTGCCCACGAGAGCTCACAGTCTATAGGAGGAGAGAGGACCCTGCCCACGAGAGCTCACAGTCTATAGGAGGAGAGAGGACCCTGCCCACGAGAGCTCACAGTCTATAGGAGGAGAGAGGACCCTGCCCACGAAGGCTCACAGTCTATAGGAGGAGAGAGGACTCTGCTCCCGAGGGCTCACAGGCTACAGGAGGAGAGAGGACTCTGCTCCCGAGGGCTCACAGGCTATAGGAGGAGAGAGGACGCTGCCCACGAGGGCTCACAGTGTACAGGAGGAGAGAGGACCCTGCCCCCGAGGGCTCACAGTCTACAGGAGGAGAAAAGACCCTGCCCCCAAGGGCTCACAGTCTACAGGAGGAGAGAGGACCCTGCCCACGAGGGCTCACAGTCTACAGGAGGAGAGAGGACGCTGCCCACGAGGGCTCACAGTCTACAGGAGGAGAGAGGACGCTGTCCTCGAGGGCTCACAGTCTACAGGAGGAGAGGGGATACTGCCCACGAGGGCTCACAGTCTGCAGGAGGAGAGATGACCCTGCTCCCAAGGTCTCATAGTGTACAGGAGGAGAGAGGACCCTGCCCCAAGGGCTCACAGTGTACAGGAGGAGAGAGGACACTGCCCACAAGAGCCCATAGTCTACAGGAGGAGAGATGACCCTGCTCCCAAGGTCTCATAGTCTACAGGGGGAGAGAGGACCCCGCCCCCGAGGGCTCACAGTGTACAGGAGGAGAGAGGACCCTGCCCATGAGGGATCACAGTGTACAGGAGGAGAGAGGACACTGCCCACAAGAGCCCATAGTCTACAGGAGGAGAGATGACCCTGCTCCCAAGGTCTCATAGTCTACAGGGGGAGAGAGGACCCCGCCCCCGAGGGCTCACAGTCTAGTTTGCATTTTTATTTGTGTGTCTATGAAAAAACTAGTTACATCTGTAAAATATATAGGATCATGTATAAATAATAACATTGACAGTAATCGTCCTAAAGTCTTTCACTATTTCTATCAATTCCAAAATATTCCTTTTTAATGATTAATTATTTTATTCTAAATGTATTATTGTCTTAATTTTTCATTGTGTAATATGTTTGTAATATCTGTATCTAAATGGGTATCTGAAAGCTGAACATTTAAAAAGGAATTATGTATGTGGTATTACAACTATGCATTTGGCTGGAATAATATATACATATTGTACAAACATATGTATATATACAAACATTTTGAGAAAAGTAAACCAGGCAACAGGAGATTGTTTAACATTTCAAGATAGCAAAAGCATATATTTTATTAAAAGAGTACCTGAGGTCAAACGTTGCCAGTTTTTGCTCTTTTCTATTCCCACTAATTCTAAAGTTGTCATTTTTTTATTAGACCATACCCCATACATTATTATTTTTTTTTTTAATAAATGTCCAACTTATAGCGACCTATTTATGTATATAGACTAGCCAATGCATTTTCTATCTCTGCAGAGGCCTTGACTTTTAGCTGTGCAGGGCAACTGCAGCGCTGCTTCATTCAAGTGAATGAGTCAGCTGTGGTTTCCGGCAAAGCCAGGTGTCCAGGGGCAATACAATAAAAAACAATGAGCAGGCCGCCAAAATTAATCCACACTGCAGCCCATTCATTACCAGGATCTATGAATATCCCGGAGGATAGATCCCCTCAATCATAAAGTGACGGCATATCCTGGCACTATGACATAATTTTATGGGATGAGAATATCCTGGAACATTGCTGCAATGTCTATGGGCAGCCCTCGGGAAGGGTACTGTGTGTTAAATAGGCAGTCTTTGTACTGTGGGAGCTGGAGGAGGACATTGATAAAGTAAGATGCAGGCAATATGTGCCTAAAGGCCCCTAAGATTATTATTATTATTAATATTATAATTATTATTATCATTATTATTATTTATTATTATAGCGCCATTTATTCCATGGCACTTTACATGTGAAAGGGGTATACATAATAGAGACAAGTACAATAATCATAAACAATACAAGGCACAGACTGGTACAGGAGGAGAGCGGTCCCTGCTCACGACGGATCACAGTCTACAAGGGATAGGTGAGGATACAGTAGGTGAGGGTAGAGCTGGTTGTTCGGCGTTATATCAGACTGAGGGTTACAGCAGGTTGTAGGCTTGTCGGAAGAGGTGGGTCTTCAGGTTCCTTTTGAGGCTTGTCAAGGTAGGCGAGAGTCTGATATGTTGTGGCAGAGCATTCCAGAGTAAGGGGGAGGCACGGGAGAAATCTTGGATACGATGGTGGGAAGAGGAGATGAGAGGGGAGCAGAGGAGATCTTGTGAGGATCAAAAGTTACGTGCAGGTAAGTACCGGGAGACTAGGTCACAGATGTAGGGAGGAGACAAGTTGTGGATGGCTTTGTATGTCATTGTTAGGGGTACTTTACACATTGCGACATCGCTAGCATCGGCTAGCGATGCCGAGTGCGATAGTACCCACCCCCATCGCACATGCGATATGTGGTTATTGCTGCCGTAGCGAACATTATCGCTACGGCAGCTTCACACGCACATACCTGCTCGGCGACGTCGCTGTGACTGCCGAACTATCCCTTCTTCAAGGGGGAGGTGCGTTCGGCGTCACAGCGACGTCACTAATCGGCCGGCCAATAGAAGCGGAGGGGCGGAGATGAGCGGGACATAACATCCCGCCCACCTTTTCCCTTCCGCATTGCCATCGGGAAGCAGGTAAGGAGATGTTTGTCGCTCCTGCGGGTTTACACACAGCGATGTTGGAGCTGCAGGAATGACAAACAACATCGTACCCACGGTCGACCCGACATTATGGAAATGAACGACGATACACAGATCAACGATTTTCGACGCTTTTGCGATCGTTTATCGTCGCACCTAGGATTTACACGTTGCGATGTCACTACCGGCGCCGGATGTGCGTCACTAATGACGTGACCCTGACGATATTTCGGAAGCGATGTCGCAACGTGTAAAGCCCCCTTTAGTGTTTTGAACTGTAGTCATTGGGCAATGGGAAGCCAGTGAAGGGATTGGCAGAGAGGAGAGGTCGGGGAGTAGTGGGTGAACAGGTGGATTAGCCTAACATATATATATATTTGGTATTCTTTAAGATTGTTAATTTTTTGTTATGATTTTTGTTTTCCAGGAAATTGTTGGAGGGTGAGGAGACCAGGTTTAGCACCAGCGGAATCAGCATTATGCCTCCAAACCCAACCCAGAGTTATTCTTATCAGCCCCGAGTCCATATTTCATCCTCTAAGATATCGGCTTCCACAAGGAAAGATGAAGCAGATGCGGGCAGCAAAATAAGCTCTAAAACATCTACTCACAGAGGAGAAACCTATGAAGAAATAATTGAAGAAACTGTTGTTTCAACCAAAAAAATAGAGAAGTCGGACCAGAATGATGGATTTAATGGTAAACCTTAGGCAGCTAGTAATTTACCAATTTCTCCCTTAGAATTTTCACTTTTGTCATGGATTCATTCACTCGTAGAGATCACCGCTAATGCTTGTATCATATATGGTCACAGAGGTTTTCTAAGAAAGTGCATTCATGTTGGAAATCACAATGTAAATGAATTTTAGGCATGTAGTCCATGACCCCTCGACAAGTTCAGAACCATAAGTCCTAGTATGTCTCTCCAGCCTACAATGAAGAAGAGAAGAGAAGACTTGAAGAGCAGTCATTGGCCAACTGTAGAAGATACTAATGGATCTCCGAGACAAAACCAATGGAGAGCATTCACAAACTTTTCATGTTTTACTTTGTTCCAATTCTGGTGTATGTTCCCAAACAATGATAATGGAAGACAGGAATAATTTCTCTTCTTAGAGATAGTGGGAATTTAAAGGGAATCTGTCACCAGATTTGGCAACTATAAGCTGCGGCCATCACAGTGAACCGTTATATACAGCATTCCGGAACACTGTATATACGAGCCCAGGCCACACCGTAGAACATAAAAACACTTTTATAATACTCACCTAGAGGGCGCTCCAGTCCAATGGGTGTTGCTGCTCTCTGGTCTCGCGTCTCCTCTCTGTGGCGATCACCGTCCTTCTGCCAAGCTGAGTATGGATGATGTGTCCTGCGCAGGCACATTTTAATTTGCCCTGCTGAGGGTAGATCAAAGTATTGTAGTGCGCATGGGCGGAGCGGTCTTTACCCATTCCTCACACCTGCGTATTAGGCATGGGGCAGATCAAAGTGCGATTGTGCAGGACCGCAATGTCGGTTTGTGTGGATGACGTAGGACATGTGATCCTTACTTGGCTGGGAAGAAGGAGTGCGGAGATCGCCGCAGAGAGGAGACGCCAGACCGAGAGCAGCGACACCAATCGGACTGCTACCTAGGTGAGTATTATAAGAGTGTTTTTTACATTCTACAGAGCGGCATGAGCTCTTATATACGGTATTCTGGAATACTGTACATAAGAACTCACTGGTGGTGGCCGCAGCTTATAGTCGCCAAATCTGGTGACTGGTTCCCTTTAACTTATGTCCGTGCATCATGTAAATTGCGGAAAACAATTGGTGTTCAGATTCGCTGGAGAATTTGCAGGAATATCTGTATGTTTTATGATTTTCTTGCAGATTTCAACCTGTGCGTTGCAAATCGTGAAATCTGCATTGTATCCTTCACCATAATTTGACATATTGTGAATCTAAAATCTGTGTTGCAAGTCAATTTCCATGTGGAGATTTAATAGAATCTCATCTACTTTGCTGCTACTGTTTTACGCTGCTGTTCCTCTGCCTAAAAATCCGAACAGACAATTGTCAGTGTATCTAAAAATATGGACATCCCCTTTTAAGAGTTTTTTTTTCCATTTTCCTTTTCCCGAAATAGAGTCACCTCCGCTTATAGGCTTATTGTAGTTCATCCTCATTGAAATGAATGAAAATATCTGACCCATGCTGTGGTGGTGCTGAAAATAGTGGTGCTGAAAACAAAACAACCAAGATCCTTTTTTTTTAGCTGCAGAAAGAAAGAATTATAAAAAAAAGAATCATATTGGCTACATTAGTAATGAAATTAAACTTTGGGTTCAGGCGCTCTGAGGTTATGTGCATACGGTGACCTTACACGCCGGAGTTCCGGCATAGTTTTTACAGCAGAAGATGCTGGCGGCATTTTCCTGAAGTGCGTTTTCTATCGTCTTCTATGTCGTTTTTGATTTGCCATCTACGTTTTTGTTTTTTTATATGAAATAGTGGTAACTTCCAACCTCCAGATTAGACCGATCACTTCTCTTGTTTGCTTCTTGGCTTTTGAAGGCTGAAACAGTTAAAGAAGAAGTTACAAAAGACTGAGCATGTGCACAGCAAGTCATTTTGATATTGCGGTGCGTATGTTACTTCTTTTTTTACGTCTTTTTTTTACCACTTGGTATCTGCCATGTGCGGCATAGATCCTAACATTTGTCCTAACATTTCTTAATACTGTACTTTTCTAATATGTTTGATACTAATGAAGTATCAAGAAGTAAGATAAATATTTCTTCATTCGGTGAATTCCAAGTTAAGCTAAATTTACAGGAAAAGAACCAGACAGTCTCTTGAATGTCTCTGAATGCAAATATGGGTGCAAGAGCTATCTTGTCCTGTATTTTGGGTATCTTCATATAATCATGTCCATAACAATACCTTAAACCAGGTTCTTCCACGCCAGGGGCCATGACCATGCTGATATGATGGATGCATGATGCAGACTTCTAGATCTCATGAGTAGACCATTCCATAGTGTATTGTCATAGTCACTCATTATTGAAAAGCACATCACTCCTTAATCTACTACTTAGTTTAGGACACAGTCTAAAATGTGCACTTAGTTTTTAGACATTTGGATGTATGGAAACTCAACTAGTATCCAATTCTAACGGAAATGTGGGGATTATTGAAATTTAAAGCACATTGGAATTTGTGGGCATTTCAGATTATCACAACCTGTTTTTCTGATAAGCAACCAACGTTTTCTTCTAGAACACCTAGTACTGTAATACACAACTACTGTAAGTCACCTTTATCCTACAAAGCCGGTAGCGTTACACGAACACTAATATTATCAGGCTAGTTACAATGAGATGACTTGGTACAGAAGCCGGTAATGAACTGCAATATACAGCAAAGTGAGGCATAATACTATCTATCCGGAGGGGTTACATACATGGTGCAAATCACAGTAAAGGCGTGTGCACATATAGACTCTTTATAATGCCTTACGACTAGTGACATTCTTCCAGTTACTGTCTTGATGTATGTTGTATGTTTACTATTTGCCCACTGGTGTCGTGGCAATGATTAATGGCATTTCTTAGGGCATTTTTTTATCATAATACCCTGAAATGTTAAAAATCAATGATAACAACATAGAGAGGAAGTAACATTGTTGTGCCTGCAGACAAGATATGAAATAAAAGTCATAAAATCCAACTATGTTTCTGTGTTTATTTTCGGGTGACAGACAGTCCTGTGGTGTCTGGCTATAGAAGGTCACAGTGTTTGGCTACCCAAACTGCTCCCTGACCTTCTATTATTTCTGCTTGGTTATCATCTCTTTCCCTTTAGGACCCTGCGGAGTTCCTCACTCTTTCAGCTGCTTTTCATCAGCACTTTCCTTGTGTCTTTATATACCTTCAATTCCTATTACTCGATGCTGGTGATAGCTTTTCTACCCTTTACAAGTCTTCAGTGCAAGCAGTCGGCTTACATACATCTGGAGAATCTTTGTGGTTGTTGCACTTCCTCTCCCTGAGTCATCTGGAGATAAGTTGTTTGTTCACTTTCCCTGTTTGTTATTCCTATGTCTCCTTTAGTGCTTAGTGGGGTTGACTACGCACTCATCCCATCCGCTCTTTACCTAGGGACTACTTCAGGGTCAGTTATCCAGCTCGGCGCATAGGTGCGGAATCTATCTACGGTATTGAGGGAAACCAGGGCCCAGCAGCAGGGTTGGTCATCATCTCCCCCTTCCCTAAACACAGGCTTTCATTTCTCTTTTGCCATTCGTTTGGTACTTCCCCATACCTAGTGGGACAGTTACTCAAAGTGGTGATAATAGTTTTCCAGCAAAAATTTGACAGATTGCAATTCTAGAATATCAAGGTTAAATATCAAAAATTATTTATTGTTCATAGAAGCCAAACAGATTCCACAATTTTTGTTATTTTATTTGAATTTTCATCATTAGATCTCTGTTTTATGGGTGAAGATGGTGATGGTCCATGAAAAGGTCTATATTAACTAATAAAGACCTTCTATGGTGTACTGAATATTTCAAGTCTGCATGGAGAAATGTGACGATATGACAATCACTTTCCTGTAAAACACTAATTTTAAGATTAAAATGTTTATCGCTTGGCCTAATACAAGATAAGGAAAAATGGAGATGGTGATAACAGCCATGTTACTAAGCATCAAATAGGAATGAATGGGGCATTCTGCGCAGGTGGTGAAGATCCAAAGAAGATCCAAGGAAACAGGAACGGTAGTGATGTGGTTATTAGCAATGCATTTTGAGTAGCAATGAGTGGACCAATGGAAGGTCGGTTTGGTAGTCAGACTTTAGGTAGAGTTCGGTTCTGGACCCGAACTTGACCTGAACTCCAATGGAAGTCACTGATTGGGCATTTCAGGTGTCCGTCCACATGCAGCCAGCCAAAAACAGATCACTTCTGGGGGGCGGGTGTGATGAGGTTTTCCCATTTTCTTTGTGTGGTGCACGCTTTATTCGATTATGCTGATGCTACCCCCAGTGTGAGCCGATCAAACGCTGCAAGCGGCTCGCACTGGGCACGGCACCGAGCGTACCCGAGCACAGCGATATTCGCGCGAGTGGTCAGCATACGTAAAGCATCCAATCTCTTTTTTTTTGTTAAGTTTGTGTTTGGCACAAACACCAAACCTTGAGTTTGCTCATCTCTAGTTTTGAGGTAATCCAGACTCTTCATCAAGAAAAAAACATAAATTGTGAGTCTGTGTGTTGTTTTCCTGATGAAGAAGTTGGATGACTTTGAATTGTGTTGATAAAAAACTACATCACTACTGTTCCTGTTTCTTTGGATCTTCATTCATTCCTTCTTGGCACTTTACCGGTTTTCTAACTCGTGTGGCTGCAGCAGCTGATATTTTCTGGGCTTTTTATATGTTGTGGATCACAAAACTGAACAGGTGAGTATTACTTTTTACTACTGTCACTAGTCATCAGATGAAACCCTCTGACGCGATCTTGTTCCCTAGCTTTTCTCTATTACTAAGCATGACAAACAGAGAAGCCCCCTTTTTTCTTTCTACCCCCTGTCCAAATTCCTGGCAGATAAAGCAGACCCACTGGAAGTAGAACGTATATGAAATCTGGGGTTAAAGCGTTATCATTAAAAAATGGCATTTTAACAATTTAGGAGAAAAATTAGTTTCAAATGTAGCAGCTTTTTGGACAACTGAGGTACTTGTGCTAAATGCTCCCCCCCCCCAAAAAAAAACCAACAACCATGAGATGTTGTGATGGTAATCCAAAAATGGATTATTCAGCCTTAAAATGATAGAAAAATAATACCAACATACCCCACACCCAGGACACTATGGCAGTACTTGAGCCCTGACTAACCACTAAGGCAAATCATAGATTTAGGGAGGTTCATCCTCAGCACGCTGCTTCACAATCCCCTACACGATGCCCGTTCTCTTGGCATAGACCACCTGTCTGTCTCTGAGTGGTCCATAGTTCACCTGTTTTATACAAGACACATTCAGCACTGGCTGCAAGGGATGGCCATGGTCTAATTAGGGGGCCTCGTAGCCAAATGGCGGATGCAATCTGCCATTAGACAACCCAGCAGGATCATAATTGCATCTTGGGGGGACAATGTGGGTCAGAGAGGTTCCTCCTGTTTTTTTCCTCATTAGATGCCTTGGTCACTCTTTGCCGGAGTTAAACTGTGGCAATTAGAGCTATCTCCAATCGCAGCTAATGCCAGCGAACGTATGCTCTGAGTCGTGTGGCCTGTCAACATTGGCTGTACACCATATTGTTTCAATCCTTTTCATCCCTGTTTTTGGGTAGGTCTACAATAGCTTCACACATCAAATGCAAATTATTTTCAGGTTTTTATTATGTATAGATTTTTTAAAAAACGTTTTCTTTAAGTTTTGACATTTTGTTTTCTGCGTCACATATGTCAGCTTTGCCGAGTAGACTGGGGCTGAATGATCAGATTCTGTATGCAGTTTCTTTGTTACTTTTTTATCAGGGGAAGAAAGTTGTACTTCATGTCTTCCAGGAGAAAGTAATATGGATGACACTTCTCTGTCCGGTGACCCTGGAAAAGAAGAAAATAAGGGAAGGTATCTAAAATAAAAACATATAGATACAGCATATATATATATATATATATATATGTGTATATATATTATGTATACAGTGCAGACCAAACGTTTGGACACACCTTCTCATTCACAGAGTTTTCTTTATTTTCAGGACTCTGAAAATTGTAGATTCACATTGAAGGCTTCAAAATCATGAATTAAAACATGTGGAATGAAATACTTAAAAAAATAATGTCTTATATTCTAGGTTCTTCAAAGTGGCCACCTTTTGCTTTGATTACTGCTTTGCACACTCTTGGCATTCTCTTCATGAGCTTCAAGAGGTAGTCACTAGAAATGGTTTTCCAACAGTCTTGAAGGAGTTCCCAGAGATGCTTAGCACTTGTTGGCCCTTTTGCCTTCACTCTGCGGTCCAGCTCACCCCATACCATCTGGATTGGGTTCAGGTCTGGTGACTGTGGAGACCAGGTCATCTGGCGTAGCACCCCATCACTCTCCTTCTTAGTCAAATAGCCTTTACACAGCCTGGAGGTGTGTTTGGGGTCATTGTCCTGTTGAAAAATAAATGATGGTCCAAATAAACGCAAACCGGATGGAATAGCACGCCACTGCAAGATGCTGTGGTAGCCATGCTGGTTCAGTATGCCTTCAATTTTGAATAAATCCCCAACAGTGTCACCAGCAAAGCACCCCCACACCATCACACCTCCTCCTCCATGCTTCACGGTGGGAACCAGCCATGTAGAGTCCATCCATTCACCTTTTCTAATCTAATGTCCATTCCTTTGTGTTCTTAGCCCAAACAAGTCTCTTCTGCTTGTTGTCTGTCCTTAGCAGAGGTTTCCTAGCAGCTATTTTACCATGAAGGCCTGCTGCACAAAGTCTCCTCTTAACAGTTGTTCTAGAGATGAGAAGGTGTGTCCAAACGTTTGGTCTGTACTGTAAATATATATATATATATATATATATATTTCTTTATAACAATTTGGGTTTTTGCAACAGCTATTTCAGTTTCATATATCTAATAACTGATGGACTGAGTAATATTTCTGGATTGAAATGAGGTTTATTGTTCTAACAGAAAATGTGCAATCCGCATTTAAACAAAATTTTACCGGTGCAAAAGTATGGGCACCTCAACATAAAAGTGACATTAATATTTTGTAGATGCTTCTTTTGCAAAAATAACAGCCTCTAGTCGCTTCCTGTAGCTTTTAATGAGTTCCTGGATCCTGGATGAAGGTATATTTGACCATTCCTGTTTACAAAACAATTCCAGTTCAGTTAAGTTTGATGGTCGCCGAGCATGGACAGCACGCTTCAAATCATCCCACAGATTTTCAATGATATTCAGGTCTGGGGACTGGGATGGCCATTCCAGAACATTGTAATTGTTCCTCTGCATGAATGCCTGGATCATTGTCTTGCTGAAATATCCATCCCCTGCGTAACTTCAACTTCGTCACTGATTCTTGCACATTATTGTCAAGAATCTGCTGATACTCAGTTGAATCCATGCGACCGTCAACTTTAACAAGATTCCCGGTGCCGGCATTGGCCACACAGCCCCAAAGCATGATGGAACCTCCACCAAATTTTACTGTGGGTAGCAAGTGCTTTTCTTGGAATGCTGTGTTTTTTTGCCTCCATGCATAACGCCTTTTTGTATGATCAAACAACTCAATCTTTGTTTCATCAGTCAACAGGACCTTCTTCCAAAATGTAACTGGCTTGTCCAAATGTGCTTTTGCATACCTCAAGCGACTCTGTTTGTGGTGTGCTTGCAGAAACGGCTTCTTTCACATCACTCTCCCATACAGCTTCTCCTTGTGCAACGTGCGCTGTATTGTTGACCAATGCACATTGACACCATCTGCAGCAAGATGATGCTGCAGGTCTTTGGAGGTGGTCAGTGGATTGTCCTTGACTGTTCTCACCATTCTTCTTCTCTGCTTTTCTGATATTTTTCTTGGCCTGCCACTTATGGGCTTAACAAGAACTGTACCTGTGTTCTTCCATTTCCTTACTATGTTCCTTACAGTGGAAACTGACAGTTTAAATCTCTGAGACAATTTTTTGTATCCTTCCCCTGAACAACTATGTTGAATAATCTTTGTTTTCAGATCATTTGAGAGTTGTTTTGAGGAGCCCATGATGCCACTCTTCATAGGAGATTCAAATAGGAGAACAACTTGCAAGTGGCCACCTTAAATACCTTTTCTCATGATTTGATACACCTGCCTATGAAGTTCAAAGCTCAATGAGGTTACAAAACCAATTTAGTGCTTTAGTAAGTCAGTAAAAAGTAGTTATGAGTGTTCAAGTCAAGAAATTGATTAGGGTGCCCATACTTTTGCACCGGTCAAATTTTGTTTACATGCGGATTGCACATTTTCTGTTAGTACAATGAACCTCATTTCAATCCAGAAATATTACTCAGTCCATCATTTATTAGATATATGAAACTGAAAGAGCTGTTGCAAAAACCCAAATTGTTATAAAAAATAAGGTTAACATTAATAGGGGTGCCCAAACTTTTTCATATGACTGTGTGTATGTATATATATATATATATATATATATATATATATATATATCTATCTGCCATCTTAAAACTTATCTCTAATTATTGAAACTAATGTTAAATTCACTATGTTGTGCCAAATTCACGGCCCGAGGGGACAGTGTATGACGAAGGGATCCGCTCTCTGGTGTTGTTTGAAGGCTATGTCACACATGGCCCTGCAGGCCCTGCAATATGCATTACACAGTTATTCCTTTCGTTGAGTGTATTTTTTAATTTAAAAGTTAAAAGTGGCAAGAATTTGCTCTAATTTTATTTAATACAAAATTCTCAAAACACTTTATTCCGTGTTGCCTGCATAGTGCCAACATATGCTGCGGTGCTGTACACAGTTTGTTAATAAAAGGGACAGATGAGACTGAAGTCAATTTATAGAGATCCACACATGAATGCATGAATCCCCTTATCATCTGGGACACAGGTATATGGGGAACGTGCAGGATAAAGATAAGAACTGCAAGGAAAATGATTTCATCTTCTCTATCTACACCGAAGAGGTAACCTACAAGAGAGAAGGAAATCCAATGGCTGGAGGCTGTAAAAAAGCAGCACAGTGGGGGAGACCAGGGTTAATGAAATTCACCCCAGAAACCACCGGCAGCCCTGGCAGATTACATACATCATGAATCATGAGTAACAGTGAGTATAAAGAAATAAAGAAACGTGGAGTTAAAAAAAAAACAACAAATCATCACAAGTCATTGAGTCAATATTTCTTTCTAGGAAAGCTGAAAAGTAGCAAGTAGGTAGGACTGTCAATACTTCCGTAGAGGTTGTTGCACCGTTTTTCTAGAGCTGTACTTCGGCAAAGCTATACAATAAATTCTGCTTGTTTATCTGTTATTTAATGAGTAGCTGTAGTACCCGGCGTTGCCCAGGATAGTAACTAAGTCTCTCTCCCATTCTGCCACTCTCCCTCTCTCCCACTTTCCTGCTCTCCCAGTCTCTGTCTCTCGCCCACTCTCCCACTATCACTCTCCCTCTCTCCCACTCTCCCTCTCTCCCACTTTCCTGCTCTCCCAGTCTCTGTCTCTCGCCCACCCTCCCACTATCACTCTCCCTCTCTCCCACTCTCCCTCTCTCCCACTTTCCTGCTCTCCCAGTCTCTGTCTCTCGCCCACTCTCCCACTATCACTCTCCCTCTCTCCCACTCTCCCCCTCTCCTACTTTCCTGCTCTCCCAGTCTCTGTCTCTCGCCCACTCTCCCACTATCACTCTCTTTCTCTCCCACTCTCCCTCTCTCCCACTTTCCTGCTCTCCCAGTCTCTGTCTCTCGCCCACTCTCCCACTATCACTCTCTTTCTCTCCCACTCTCCCTCTCTCCCACTTTCCTGCTCTCCCAGTCTCTGTCTCTCGCCCACTCTCCCACTATCACTCTCTTTCTCTCCCACTCTCCCTCTCTCCCACTTTCCTGCTCTCCCAGTCTCTGTCTCTCGCCCACTCTCCCACTATCACTCTCTTTCTCTCCCACTCACCCTCTCTCCCACTTTCCTGCTCTCCCAGTCTCTGTCTCTCACCCACTCTCCCACTATCACTCTCCCTCTCTCCCACTCTCCCTCTCTCCCACTTTCCTGCTCTCCCAGTCTCTGTCTCTCGCCCACTCTCCCACTATCACTCTCTTTCTCTCCCACTCTCCCTCTCTCCCACTTTCCTGCTCTCCCAGTCTCTGTCTCTCACCCACTCTCCCACTATCACTCTCCCTCTCTCCCACTCTCCCTCTCTCCCACTTTCCTGCTCTCCCAGTCTCTGTCTCTCGCCCACTCTCCCACTATCACTCTCTTTCTCTCCCACTCTCCCTCTCTCCCACTTTCCTGCTCTCCCAGTCTCTGTCTCTCGCCCACTCTCCCACTATCACTCTCTCCCCCACTTTCCCTTTCTCCCACTCTCCCTCTCTCCCACTCTCCGTCTCTCCTCCAAAATCATATTAACTGACACATAAGCTCTCTTAGGGTGCGCTCACACGAACGTATGACTTGCACGATTATCGGATCGCATCACCCGGCTCGGCTGGCTTCTCTCCTGACAGGAGCGGGTCGGCTGCATGTATTTCTATGCAGCTGAAACGCTCCTGTCCAGAGAGTGTGCGGCCATACCGGGTGATGCCGATGGAAGATTCGCCGAGTCACTCGCAAGTTTGACTCCGGCCTTATACTAAGAATGTCATTCATTGCCTATAGCAACCCATCAGAGCTCCTATTAATGATCTGTAGCAAAATAGAAGCAGAGCTAAGATTGGTTACTTTAGGCCACCTGATAAATATCCAGGCTAACTGTCAAAAGAGCCAATATATTGCCTCAAACATCCAAACAGTTTCTGTCTATGTCTCTTTCTGTGTCTCTTTCTGTATGTGTGTCTTTTGATGTGTGTCTCTTTCTTTCTGGGTGTCCCTTTCTGTGTGTTTCTTTCTGTATTTGTGCTTCTTTCTTTGTGTGTGTCTCTTTCTGTGTATGTCTCTTTCTGTGTCTCTTTCTGTGTGTGTCTTTTTCTGTGTCTGTCTCTTTCTGTGTGTGTGTCTCTTTCTGTCTGTGTGGGTCTTTATGTGTGTCTATTTCTATGTCCATAATAGGAGTCTATAATAACAGATCTGTTCCCAGCTCCACTGACTTTAATGTAAGCAGGTTTTTTGTCGAATATCTGTAAAGCGTGGCGTTAAATGTTCCCCTCAAAACATAGTCTAGGACGTTCCCTGAGTCAAACGAGGTGTCTGTGCAAAATTTCGTGATTGTAAATGCGACGGTGCGAATTCCTTTAGTAGACATACACACATACATACACTTCTGCCCTTCAAAATGAAAAGGTGAGCGCACACATGCATAGCTCTCTCAATTTATCTATACAGGAGTTTCAAAAAGTGAGGCAATTATGCCATGGTGTTTAACTCTCCTCATACTGGCATGTCATTCTCCACAAGGAGAATTGTTATCCCTTAGACACTAATCAGAAGCCTCTCACTCAGCCAAGTCAGATCGCATGCTTTGCACAGATGAGGGGTAATACCCTGAAACACCATGTCTGCAAATTGAGATTCTGGTTTGGCTTTTATCCTAAGTCATATGGCAAGGTTCATTGACTTTTAGGATTGCTACTTCCAATAGATAGCACTAGAGTTCAAGTTCTTTTCTTCTTTTAATAGGCAATTTGCATAGTAAAGGGCCAGCGATGGGACCCAATTTATCAAAAAGTGATGGCATATGTAGTAGATAGGTCATAAGTGTCTGAGATGGTGTTAGTCCTTAAATTAAATTGTAATTAAATTAGTAATAGTTGATACACTTGTTTCTGGCTTTTAACACCACTATTGCCCTAAAATGAATACTCTTATCTATGTAAAGCATCTGAAATTTTGATCAAGTCTATACTTCTGTATTGAAATGTTATTTCTCCGTTTTCTCAAAATCACTTGGAGAATGTTTATGCAAAGAGCAGGGTGATTCTGATCTTGCACTTAAAACTCTCTGGCCTCTCCCCATCTTTCTCCTCCAGCCACCAGCCTCCTGTCAGTGATTGACAGGTAGCTCTTCTATCTGACCTGCTCCCCTACCAGTGATCTTGTGCAAGTGCTATTATTCGGTTATGTCACAGGTGTGTCACGGATGACAGAGAGTCATGTGGTTTCTGGCAATAGAAGGTAATAGCGTTTGGCTGCGCAAGTGCTCCCTGACTTTGTAATATTTCTGCTGTCAGTATTCATTATAGAATGTAGTGTTCCTGCTAGGTTTTCATCTTTTCCCCTTTAGGATCCAGCGGAGCTCTCCTTCAGTGCAGCTGCTGATTATCAGTATTCCCCTTATGCTTAAATACTCCAATCTTCCCTGGATATTCTTCCCTGGTGATATTATTCAGTTCTTTAAAGCACTCGTTGCAAGCAGGTGACTTGCTCTCATCTGTAGAATCGTTGCTGAACCTTTGCTGAACTTCTACATGAGTCATCTGTGGATAAGTAGTTCATGCACTTTTCCCCTGTGTGTCATCCTTGTGTCTTCTCTAGTATTAGTGAGGTTGACAAAGAGCTCATCCCATTTGTTCCCTATTTAGGGTCCAGCACTAGGGATACCTAGGGTCAGGTATCCGGCTCGGTGCATAGGTGAGGAAACTATCTATGGTGGTGAGGGACCCATGGACCAGCAGTAGGTTTGGTCAGGGGTCACTGTAGAGCCCCTGAAGCCATCAGGGAGCTACAAGGTACTGCATCACCACCAGGATACAGGGCCTACCCCCTAGGGACCCAGAAGACCAGTGCCGGTAACAACCAAACATTCCAGAAATCCCTGTTTTCCCCAAGTTCCCCATAGACTGGTATTAGGCTAGGGTTGGACCAATGGATGGCCGCCTAGAGGTGGAGGTGGAGCCAATCCAATCCACTAGACGACCAGGTGGGAGGGGCAGACAGTGGACAGTCAGAGACAGTAGACAGCAGGAGTCGGTGACAGAGTGAAGAATCAAGTGGACACACTGACAGGAGTGAAACAGTGACATAAGGGCCCAGGCGGTTGGTTGCCGGTGGAGTACGGTGGAGTACTCCCGGAACCATGCACCAACGGGGTACAAAATCCTAGGTCAGGCAAATGCTCCAGGCAGACCTGACAAAATCTGCACAGTGAGGGGACCATCAAGGACTTCATTGACCTTGAGGTTCGGGACACAGTAGCAGTGGGTGAACCAGGGACCAGGACAAGAGACTCCTACCCCACAGGGTTCACGCTACCGTCATACGATATACCATTAAAAGATTACCAGGAGGGGACCCCCAGCTGCTCCAAGCCACGGGGACCCACCAACCAAAGACAGGTGCAGGGGAAAGAAGCCACCAGGTCACTAAACCGGCACTGGGACTACGGGGACCTGCGGTTGAGACCAGCCGGCCTCAGGTGACCAGTTTCCAGCTTACTCTGAGTAAAGAACCAGTTACCAGGCAACCCCTTGAGTGGCCTACCTTCTTTCAACACCCATCTACATCACCTATCCTCTGGGGCCCGGCCCTGCTTGCGGAGAGCCTAACATCCAGGCTGCCACTAACACCAGCCCCAGTAGTGAACACTGTGCAGCGGCGACTCCATCCACATAGCCGCAACCGGCGTCACGTGATAAACTTTCATTTAATCCCCCTGTATATATATCCCTTTTTCAAAAAGCACCCAGGGCACAGAACCGGGCAGCGGCCACCAAAGTGACATTTCCCAGTTATACACCGCCCGGGACCGAGTACCCCATAACTCTGAGCGACACATCACCATCTCCCTTCACTAGAGGTAGGGGTCCCCCTCCACTGTTCGCTTCGTGACAGGTAAGGTGCTGATGGCACTACAAGAACCAGACTATCGATCTATGCACACGCCACCTCCTGGAATAACAGTACATGTGTGAGATCTCTGGCAAAGGAGTCACGTCAGTCACTGACAGGAGGCCAAGCCCCCCAGAAAAATAAACTTCTAATTTAAAGGGCCGGATGTCATCAACATTGCAGATTACTTTACAATGAGGATCTTAGTTTAGAGTCTTGAATCCTTCTGACAGGTTCCCTTTAAAGTGAAGACATAACATTTCTGTCTGTTGTAAAAATAGACCGTCGATAACTTCACATTTTTGTTTTATTAAAGCCGGTCATACAATGAGAAACATTTATTCTGGAATCGCTGGTTCACTGCTTTCAGATCCATTTTGAAGGTCACAGAAGGGCTGCAAACAAATTAGCTATTATGTGCCTCCTCGGTAATCTTGGCGGCTCCCTTGTCTACTTATAGCACCTTTACCTCTGCCTTTGTTCTCTTCCCATCTGGGAATCACTGGTGTTTAATGAGAAAATGACACAGTGCAGCTGTTGCCTTATGATTTGGGCATGGAAAGAACAGGAAAGGGCCACCCCTCTGAATTACAGACAAGAAGGCAGCAGAAGGATGTCTGGCACATGCTCCTGGGCGTCTATCAATATATATTTTATCCCTTAACAAACTAATCTTCTGTCTTCCTGTGCCAAAAAGTAAGATGCCCACATGAGACCCAGTCTGCTATGACCTGTTTAAAAATCTGCATTATAAGCAATTGAGAATTGTCTCAGAGAATCGGGGGACGGCAAAATGCCGCCTACAAGACACCTCGGACCACCACCTTAGGCGGCCTGATGTCGCCCCCTGCTGGCTACGCCTTGGGCAAATTCCCTGTCTGCCTTCTAGATACGCCCCTGTCTTGGTGTGGTACATGATAGTCTTAAGCGGGCTATACACACAGCGACATCGCTAGCGATGTCGCTGGTGAAAGCACCCGCCCCCGTCGGTTGTGCGTCACGGGCAAATCGCTGCCCGTGGCACAATATCGCTAACACCCGTCACACATACGTACCTGCCTAGCGACGTCGCTGTAGTCGGCGAACCGCCTCCTTTCTAACCGCTGTGCGGCGTCACAGCGGCGTCACTAAGCAGCCGCCCAATAGAAATGGAGGGGCGGAGATGAGCGGGCCGAACATCCCGCCCACCTCCTTCCTTCCTCATTGCGGGCGGCCGCAGGTACGGTGATGTTCCTTGTTCCTGCGGTGTCACACGTAGCGATGTGTGCTGCCTTGAGAACGACGAACAACCAGCGTCCTGCAACAGCAACGATAATCGGGAAAGGAACGACCTGTCAACGATCAACAATTAGGTGAGTAATTTTGATCGTTAACGGTCGTTTCTGTGTTTCACACGCAACAACGTCGCTAACTAGGCCGGATGTGCGTCACGAATTCCGTGACCCCAACGACATCTCGTTAGCGATGTCGTTGAGTGTAAAGCCCGCTTTAGACTTGTGGGCAGTGTTTGGACAATGGAAGCCCATTAAGTGCACAGTTCCTGTACTGTTGCACTAGAGCCAGTCTGTGGCAAAGTTGACATCCTATTACAGAGCCATGTTTTAGGTCACTGATCTGTAAAGCCACACTCATAGCAGTGTATGACTATGGAGATATAATGTGTCACTCACCTGTCCCAGCTCAAACGCTGGCTTCCCTACTTGTTTATTGCCCAGGCTGGCTCCATTTGTTCATCTATGCATTGGGTTACTATATTAACCCAGCACACACCTCTGAGGTCATTCTTCCAAGCCTTATAGGCCGGCTAAGGCTGTGGCACATTCCTGACTATTCAAATAATTGGCTTGCTAGCCACTACTTTATTTTTTTTTCTGTTACTCCAAAACTAGTGAGTCATCTGATATAGCCATCTCTGCTACACTACACCGCTGTACTCTGCTACACCACTGTGTCCGTTACACCACTGGGCTCTGCTACGCCACCACTCTCTGCTACACCACTGCACACTGCTACACCACTGTGCTCTGCTACACCACGACGCTCTGCTACACCACGACGCTCTGCTACACCACTGTGATCTGCTACACTACTGCACTTTACTACACCATTGCACTCTGCTACACCACTGTACTCTGCTACACCACTCAGCTCTGCTACACCACTGTGCTCTACTAAAACACTCCACTTTGGGCTTTCTTCCTCCAGTACAATGATTTTTTTAATACAGTGTTTGGCTTTGCACTTGCTTGGTGTCGTGGCGGCGTTGGACTTTGTTCATACTGCAGAGTCTGACAAGCAACCCTTAGGGTACTTTCACACATCCGGATTTTTGCTCTGCGGCACAATACGGCGTTCTGCAGAAAAACCGCAACCGGCTTTTGTAACGCCGATTGCGGTTTTTTTTGCATTGACTTACATTAGTGCCGCATTGTGCCGCAGGGGCTTGCGTTCGGTCCGGTTTTTGCCGCATGCGGCAGATGTAGCCGATGCGGCGGCCGGATCGAACGTTCCCTGCAACGTTTTTTGCTCCGGCAAAAAACACCGCATCGCGCCGCATCCGGCCGCTGCGGCGCATTTTTCAATGCATCCCTATGGAGGCCGGATGCGGCGCGATGCGGAAAAAAACCGCATCCGGTCGCCGCATGCGGTATTTTCCACTGCGCATGCTCAGTAGCATGCCGCAACCGGAAAAAACCGGACCGGCCGCATGTAAAAACTTATGCAAAGGATGCGGTGTTTTCACCGCATCCGTTGCATAGTTTTCACAGCCGGATTGAGCCGCAGGGCTCAAACCGGATGTGTGAAAGTAGCCTTACTTGTTCAGCCTGACTCGGGCGTCGGCTGTTTTAGGTTCATTGCTCTCCAGTCCAGCAGGAGTTAATTCCTGCTTTCTTGTGAACTGTTGCTAGGAATTCAGGCTGCTAATAACCACTCACAGCCACCTTCACTCTTGATAAGATACTGGATCTGGTTTCTCATCGACAAATATATCTCAGCTCTGCTTCAGCGATACCGGTCCTTATTGTAGGGATCCAGAGCCTGGTGATCTGTTGTGTGCTTTCCTGTGTGCTGTGGAAATATCCGTTGTTAGTTTATTTCCTCCCTGTGTTTTATTTCTTCCTGGGCACGTATTGTCTCTCCACTGTGTCTGCTTGCAGTGTGTATCTGTTTTGGCTTTTTCCCCTGTCTATGGTATTTGTGAGGTTTACTTCTCCAGTCCTGGACCTCTCCTTTGCTGGGGGATTGGGAGTGTTAGATCAGGGTTCAGACAGGAGTTAGGGTTATGCTGGTGGTCCAGACCACCCTACCATTAGGGGTACCTCTAGAAGGGACAGCGCAGGGTCCTTAGTCTGAGGCCAGATAGAGGTCCCTGCTTCAGTTACCCCGACACCTCCATGACAGATATACCCAACTATGCTACGCCACTGTACTCATGAACAATACTTCACTCTGTCACATTGCTGGGCTCTACAATGTTAGTTAAGTCACTAGACAACAGACCTACTCAAATCTGCTACATGTCACGTCCTTACCGGAGTCTATTCCCTGGTATATCAGGTCGTCACAGGGTATTGTGCACTCTGCCCTTCTGTGCAACATCCATCTTCTCCTTGGTTAGGGGTCCCCAACCAATGGTGTTGCCAACAGCAGCTAATTAAAATCCTAGGAACACTCTGCACCACACCCACCAGACACACCAGTGGACGGCCTGAGTGGAATAGGGTCGCCCACTTGGGGGGTTGGTTAAGGGGAGGTCAGGAGTGTCAGGAGTCAGTGAGAGTCAGAGACAGGAAGTGAGAGGAGGTCAGGAGCTGGGCTCCTTGGAAGTACTAGGTAGCAGACGGTAGTCTGGGCCTAGTAGGAGCTGGACCCCTGGTCGCAGGGGATCATGATAAGGGGCACGGTATTGTCGAGGAGGACAGCCGGCGGCCTTGTACCATCACCGGGCTGGGACTAGGGCACGACGGGGTACGTGGACCTTAGGTCAAGGAGTAGCTTCAGGCAACCTGACAATTGACCCGACGAGAACAGAGCCATCAAGATCCGCTCTCCACCCGCTCCAAAATCGGGGTAATAGCGCAAGGAGGGGGATAGGACTTTCCACTAAAACGGTCCAGGAGATCCTAAGCATGTAACCTGAGAGCAAGCTCCGTCAGTTAGCCATAGTGGGGAGCGGGATCTGACTAGTTTCAAGCTATGGGGGCCAACTAAGAAGAGAACATTGTGCCAAGGGAAAGGTCACAGATCATTAGGCAACACTAGCAGGAACAGGACCCGAATGTGCTTCCCTCAGTGGCAGTGGTGTCCAGAACTTTGGTTTATCAAGTTGTCAGTGTCAGCTTTTTGGACTGAGTGAGTACGCAAGTGACCCTTTCACCCCAATGGCACGTCCCCGTCACCATCACCGAGTCCATTCCCCCTACCCGTGGAGGGGTTAAACACCTACCTGCCCAGTCCATCGCCACCGGGTACTCCCAGCTGCAGCGGTGGTACTTCACTTTACCACACACCACGGGTGGCATCACGAACTTTAACCATACAGCCCCATGTAAATACCCCCCTTGTATTTGAGTGGCCGTACGTCCCCGACGCCCCTTGTCTGGACTCCCCTCGAGCCACCGCGGATCTGGATCCGAGCAACCCGGCTGCTGACGCGGGGGCGGCACACTGCGACTTCTGCTTCAGTCAGCAGGTGCGGCCATAGACTATTCTGGTGATAGGAGAAGAGTCAGTGCCAGTGGCTCTGGTGGGCGTAGGCTCCGCTCATCCACTAGGCTGGGTTTCCCTGGGACTTGCAGTACCACTGGCTAACTGTAGGTTGGATGTGTCTTCCAGCTGAAGTTACCACCATTCAGCTACAGCCATTGGGAAGGCACCACACACATCTAATTCTCCCTCTAGTCTGCTGGTCACTGCCAGAGATAATTCTGTATTCCTGCTAGTGTCTGGTTCCTGTTCTGTTCTGACTGTTGATCCCTGTGTTTTGACCTCTGCCTGCTCATTGACTGCCTCATTGACTGCTCTCCTCCCTGCCATCTCCGCGTTTGACCTCTGCCTGATTTCCTGACTATACTCCTGCCTACCAATTTTTTCCCTTTTTGTGCCTCCTGGTTTGATCCCTGCCCGACCACTATTCTTTCCTGGATTACAGCCTTCCGGAGGCAGCGATCTCCTGGACCTTGTGTAATTACAAATCCCTGTACAGGGGTTCAAGGGTTTCAGGGTTAATGACATCCTGACGACTTGGTGGCTAGCCCTAGTCTGTCAGTGACAGTCATTTTAAGTCTATGGTCAAGGGCAGACGACGTTACACTACATTACTGAACTCTGCTACATAACTACAGTGAGTGTGCTGATGCACGTCAATGGGCTCCTCTCTCTTGTCGTTTATTATTCTACCCCCCCCCCCCCCCCCCGTTACAATCTATCCAATAGATATGGCTAAAAAAAACCCCTAACTAAATAGTATATCAATTTAATCTAACCAGTGGACAAATTCCACAAAGTTGAATAATAGCGCCTGATAGGAACATAATACTGTAATCAAGGCAGACTATTCCACCAGTTAATTAAATAAGATATTCATTATTATATTATAATAAACATGATTAAAAAGACATTGAATAACAAGGGATAAATGATGTAGGGAGTAAAAAAAGTCCTATTTTACATCTAATTAATCTATAAACAGACCACCATAAAGTGGTTAATGAATCGTGGGAATAGGTGCAAGTGCTCAAGATTAATATTGTTCAAAATGAATCCTCAAAAAAATGTCTAAGTCTAAGTGGAGGCTTACAAAAATATAAAGACTGTAATCAGCATAATATGGTGCTGGTAACCAGTAAGAACACATAGAAGCCGATCTCCCAAGACATAGAATATAGGTGATATATATAATGTAATGAATACCACAGCTACATGTTGTCACATGGAGGTTTTTACAAACATCGCCGACTGTCAGGATCTTTTTAGACTACTGATACTGCCTCTTCACCTGTGCCGATCAACAGACTAATAGTTCATAGACAGGTTAGCAAGAATGAATCTCTGCTGGTCTGCTTGTGAGTCACCTTTGATTGCTTGTTATGGCGGAGCCAATCACATCTGCTCCCCTTTTATATATGCTGGCTGGACACTTCCATTAGTGCCAGCTATAGTTTATGTTAGGCTGCTTTCACACTACGTTTTTTTAACATGCGTCCTGAACGTTTTTTTAACGCAAAAACGGATCCAGTGCAAATGCGTTTTCATTTCAATGCATTTGCAATGGACTCGCGTCAACATGCGTTCACCTGTGTTTGCGTGCGTTATAGTGAGGATCCAGCGACTTGCAGTTTTTGAACTTTTTTCAAAAACGCTACTTGTAGCGTTTTTGAGCTGCGTCCAAATACTGCAAATTGCTGGATCCTGACTATACTGCATGCAAACGCATGTGAACGCTGGCATGCTGATAGACAGGATCCTGCTTGCTCTACTGAGCATGCCCAGAAACCAGCCTGGCGTGATCGGTCTCTCTCTCCCTCTCCCTCTCTCCCCCTCCCTCCCCCCCCCGCCTGAGAGCTGCGGAGGCTCGTAACCAAGGTAAACATCGGGTAACTTGCTTGGATACCCGATGTTTACCTTGGTTACGTGTGCAGGGAGCCCGACTCCTAGCAGATGCAGACGCTCGTAACCAAGGTAAATATCGGGTATCCAAGCAAGTTACCGGATGTTTACCTTGGTTACGAGCCTCCGCAGCTGTCAGATGTCGGCTCCCAGTCTCACGTTCATTTCCCCTCACTCCCGATCACATGACTCCAATGCCTGCCCATAAACGTCAAGTGACAGGATCCTGCAAAATAACACATGCGTTTGCATGCGTTTTTCTCTGCTAAAACAGAATCCGCTTTTGCAGCAAAGAAACGTTCATGACACATGCTAAAAAAACGTAGTGTGAAAGCAGCCTTAGCTGGTCTGGTGAGGTATTGTGATTCAAACTAACTAGTGGTTGTAGCATGTGTTGCTGTGTGTGGTTGTGGAGTTAACCCTTTTTGTCGCTACCTTCCTTCTCTTACTTTTGTCCCGAGTCTCTTATTGTTAGTTCTTGTGTGTTTGCAGAGTCTCAGACTTTTGGTTCTCCACTGTCGGTCTTAATTTGTTTACATCTCTCCGCTCAATTCATTCCCTGGTTTGAGGGGGGAATCAGATAAATTCTGGTCAGGAGCTTAGCCAGGCACAGGACTCGGGCATGTACACCGTTAGGGGTAACCCTGAGGTCAGGGATAGCCTAGGGACCCCTAGCGTGTGGGACAGGATAGGAGTCCCTGTCCCTCGCTTTCCTACAGTCACATTGTGACAAAATGCATAGTAAAATCATAAATAAATAGTAATAGACATCACATTACAAAAATGTAAGCAAAATCGGTTAGGTAAGTGTACCAGAGTAGTCCAGTAAAGAACATCCTTAGCGTGCATTTCGCATTATCTCCTTTAATTCTATATCAGCATATTCTTGGCCATGGATACGTTTACTTCTTCCATTCATATTTGTCTTTTCGGAAACTTTACCTCTATAATAATTTTGAAATAATTTTCCATGTACTTGATACTCAAATCTAATATATAAAGCTGAGTGTGTATGTGTGTATGTATGTGTGCCTGCTAAAGGAATCCACACCGTCACATTTACAATCATGAAATTTTGCACAGACGCCCCATTTGACTCGGAGAACGTCATAGACAATGTTTTGAGGGGAAAATTTAACCCCACGTTTTACAGTTATTCGCCAAAAAACCTGCCTTCATTAAAGTAAATGGAGCTGGGAGCTACAGGTCATTAATAGCAGCTGTGATTGGTTGCTATGTGTGAGGTAATATTATTTTGTTGGAGAGATGGATAGAGAGACAGACAGAGACAGACAGAGAGAGACTGAGACAGCAAGAGTGACAGACAGAGAGAGACAGACAGAAAGAGACAGAGAGAGAAAGACAGAGAGACACAGACAGACAGACACAGACAGACAGACATACAGAGAGAAAGAGAGACAGAGATAGACAGAGACAGGCAGACAGAGACAGAAAGACAGAGAGGGAGACAGACAGACAGAGAGGGAGAAAGAGGGAGAGAGGGAAAGTGGGAGAGAGACAGAAAGACACTTAGGGGTACTTTACACGTTGCGACATCGCTTCCACTATATCGTCGGGGTCACGTCGTTAGTGACGCATATCCGGCGCCGGTAGCGACATCGCAACGTATAAATCCTAGCTGGAACAACAATCTCGCTGATCTGTGTAGCGTCGTTCATTTCCATAATGTCGGGTCGACCGCAGGTACGATGTTGTTTGTCGCTTCTGCAGCATCACACATCGCTGTGTGTAAACCCGCAGGAGCGACAAACATCTCCTTACCTGCGTCCCGACGGCAATGCGGAAGGGAGAAGGTGGGCGGGATGTTATGTCTCGCTCATCTCCGCCCCTCCGCTTCTATTGGCCGGCCGATTAGTGACGTCGCGGTGACGTCGCTGTGACGCCGAACGCACCTCCCCCTTGAAGGAGGGATTGTTCGGTGGTCACAGCGACGTCGCCTAGCAGGTATGTGCGTGTGAAGCTGCTGTAGCGATAATGTTCGCTACGGCAGAAATCACCACATATCGCATGTGCGACGGGGGCAGGTGCTATCGTGCTGGACATCGATAGCCAGCGTGTAAAGTACCCCTTAGTTATTATCCCAGGCAACGTCAGGCACTTCAGCTAGTATAAAATAATTAGGGATGATCGAATACCTCAAATATTCGGCTTTGCGAATATTTTCCGAATAGGTCGCCGCTATTCGACTATTCGCAAATATTCGATGCGCAATGTAAGTCTATGGAAAACCCGAATATGAACTATTCGGGCTTCCCATAGACTTACATTGCGCATTGAATATTCGCATAGCGGCGAGTTATTCGTCGAATATTCGCAAAGCCGAATATTTGAGGTGTTCGATCATCCCTTCCTGATGAAAAAAACAAAAACAAACCAAAAACAATGAGGAATCTTCTAAAAAAAATGGGTAAAGTAAATATAATCCACATGAATGGTAATTCCAGAGGTCAACAAGGCAAAATGATTTACCCAATCGATCCTGAGCCTTCGCCTGCTCCCTGGTGCTCAAGACATTACAATTCCAGAAAACATAGTTATCCGACAATCGACCTAAGACCAATGTGTTTACTGTAGATATGACATTAGCAAAAATGGTACACGTGTGACGGTTACAATATAGTTAACGTCAGGTCTGAAAGTCAGAATGATGGGAAAAAAATACAGCGAGAAAGAAAAGAAAACATCAATGGCTTGGACACCTCAGGTGTTATCTAAGGGAAATCTTTAGGCTTTGACATTCTAATCTTTCCTGAGAATCTCGAAATGTTGTGAATAATGAGCATTGATTGCAGCGCTTTCCCCTTCACATCGACCTCAAGGGCAAAGAAAAGTCATTTCTCTCCTGATTAATCTATAAATACATCACAGTTTTCATCATGGCCGGGAGGAATGAGATGTTTTAGAATTGTAGTATAAATAAATGTAATTGCCAATGAATAAGGGAAACGTCTGCTGCAGGGACTTTTTTTTTAATTTGTCTAGATGAAAGAAAAATATTATTCCCTCTCCTCCAAAAATTGCAAGGAATTATCATTCTCTAGATAACACATCACGCACACATCTGTTACAGAAATCCAGGAGCCTCTGCTGTTCCCCATGTACATAGAATTTCATACACATGTAAACAATAGTGATGAGCGAGTATGCTTGTTACTACTCGGTACTCGCACGAGTATCACTGTACTCGGTCTACTCGGCGGGGACCGAGTAATCTCGCGATACTCGTGCTGTACTCGTGGTCTTCATTTCTACATGTTGGCGCTCTTTTGAGAGCCAGCCCTCATGCAGGGATTGGCTGGCAGACCACTGCAATGCCACAGCCCTGTTAGTTGTGGAATTGCAGTGATTGGCCGGCCTGCACAGCGTGACCGAGCCTTTATACCGGCGGGCGCGCTGTGCTCTGCTCACAGCTATCCAGACAGTCAGTGCAGGGAGAGTGTCGCTGCTTCAGGGAAAAGGTTTGCGGCCCTTTATAGTTATTTCCGTAGCAGGGCTGCAAACAGTGTGACCAAAAGTCCTTCTCAGGACTATTCTAGTTGTATACAGGCAGGCAGGGTATAGCCAGGTCGGAGTACAGTAGCAGAGTCCTTCTCAGGACTATTGTTGCTGTATACAGGCAGGGTATAGCCAGGTCGGAATACAGGCTAGTGACCAGAAGAGTCCTTGTCAGGACTATTGTAGCAGTATACAGGCAGGCAGGCAGGCAGGCAGGGTATATAGCCATTCCTAGTGGTGACTGTATACCAGCCTTCATCATATCTGGGGCTGGTGTACACAGTCTAAAACAGTCCAGATAGTGTCAGACTTCTCATTAATTTTTGCTCCTAAAACCCTGTTAGGTTCTTAGTGCGTCCGTGCTTGCATTTAAAAACCGCACGTGTGTGCCTGTCGGTGGCAGCGTACAGGTGCACTTGTGTGCGTTTTTACCAAACTATTATATAACGCACAAGTGTAGTGTATAATACACGTCAGTCAGCAGTGCCTGATAGTGTCAGAGTTCTCATTAATTTTTGCTCCTAAAACCTGTTAGGTTCTTAGTGCGTCCGTGCTTGCATTTAAAAACCGCACGTGTGTGCCTGTCGGTGGCAGCGTACAGGTGCACTTGTGTGCGTTTTTACCAAACTATTATATAACGCACAAGTGTAGTGTATAATACACGTCAGTCAGCAGTGTCTGATAGTGTCAGAGTTCTCATTAATTTTTGCTCCTAAAACCTGTTAGGTTCTTAGTGCGTCCGTGCTTGCATTTAAAAACCGCACGTGTGTGCCTGTCGGTGGCAGCGTACAGGTGCACTTGTGTGCGTTTTTACCAAACTATTATATAACGCACAAGTGTAGTGTATAATACACGTCAGTCAGCAGTGGCTGATAGTGTCAGAGTTCTCATTAATTTTTGCTCCTAAAACCTGTTAGGTTCTTAGTGCGTCCGTGCTTGCATTTAAAAACCGCACGTGTGTGCCTGTCGGTGGCAGCGTACAGGTGCACGATTTGCACAAACTTGGATATAACGCCCAAGTCTAGTGAATACACGTCAGCACAGCATTGCAAAATGCGCAAGGGCGTTGGCAAGGAACAAGGAAGTGGACGTGATGGTGGTGCAGGCAGAGGCCGAGGTCGTGGGCAAGCTCTAATTTTGCCACAACAAAGGGCCACATCTAGTCGCTCGCACGTCCTGTCCCAAATTCTTGGGGACCGCAGCAGTACATCGCTCTTGAACCAAGACCAGTGTCAACAGGTTGTTAGTTGGATAGCGGATAATGCTTCCAGTCAGATTGGCACCACCACAAACACTCTGTCTTCCACACGGTCAAGTGTCAGTAGCCGTGATACTGCACCGCACATTTCAGAACCTGATCCTCCTTCCTACCACAAGGCTGAGTACACGTCCTCGGACATTAATGATCCCACACTTGGACACTCGGAAGAGCTGTTCACGTTTCCATTCGCACATTCTGGCCTCTCGCCAGCTCATGTTGAAGTGGGTCATGAGGAGATTGTATGTACAGATGCCCAAATATTTGAGCAGCCACGTTCTCACGAAGTTGGCAACGTGTCTCAACAAGGGGTGGACGATGATGAGACACAATTGTCAGGAAGTCAGGAGGAGGAGCAGGGTGCGGAAGAGGAAGATGACGTGGTGGATGATCCAGTAACTGACCCAACCTGGCAGGAGGATATGCAGAGCGAGGACAGCAGTGCACAGGGGGAGGGAGGCGTAGCATCCCAACAGGCAGTAAGAAGCAGGGTGGTGGCTCCAGGCAGAAGTCAGGCAACCGTTCCCCGGAACAACAACACGACACAAGGTGCCTGTACAAATGTTAGGTCTTCCCGAGTCTGGCAGTTTTTTAAGTTGGCTCCAGATGATTCTAAAAAGGCCATTTGCAACACCTGCCATGCCAGCATCAGCAGGGGTACCAAAACTAGCAGCCTGACCACCACCAGCATGATCAGGCACATGTCAGCCAAGCACCCGACTTTGTGGGAAGTACAACAGAGTCGAGGAGCAGTGCTTGCTAATGTCACTGCTACGTCTTCGCTGGTTGTGCATGCGAGCCAATCCCCTGTCCATGCTGCCTGCGAACAAGCCTCCTCCGGTCCTGCACCTGCAGTTGCCTACGCAGAAATAACACCATCATCAAGCACGTCCTTGTCCCAGCGCAGCGTTCAGTTATCCATTCAGCAAACCTTTGAACGCAGGCGCAAATACACTGCCAACACCCCACATGCCACAGTTCTAAATGCTAACATTTCGCGACTGCTTGCGCTGGAAATGTTGCCTTTTAGGCTGGTGGAGACAGAAGCATTCCGCGACCTGATGGCGGCAGCTGTCCCACGTTACTCGGTCCCCAGCCGCCACTATTTCTCCCGGTGTGCCGTCCCCGCGTTGCATAACCACGTGTCACAAAACATCACACGTGCCCTGAACAACGCTGTTTCACCCAAAGTCCACCTAACCACAGACACGTGGACAAGTGCTTGTGGGCAAGGCCGCTACATCTCGTTGACGGCACACTGGGTTAATATTGTGGAAGCTGGGACCCAGTCTGAGCGAGGGACGGAACACGTCCTTCCCACACCAAGGTTTGCAGGCCCTACCTCAGTCAGTGTTTCACCCACACTCTACAGCTCCGGAATGTCATGCTCTTCAGCCTCCTCCTCCTCCTGCGCATCCTCATCCACTGTACCCTCCACACCAGTCCCAAGCTGGAAGCACTGCAGCACTGCCTCGGCGAAGCGGCAACAGGCTGTGCTGAAGCTAATCTGCATAGGTGACAAACCCCACAATGCAGAAGAGGTGTGGACAGCTCTGAAACAGCAGGCAGATCACTGGCTCACACCTCTGAACCTAAAGCCAGGAAAGGTCGTGTGTGACAATGGCCGGAACCTGGTGGCGGCTTTGAGGCGAGGCCAGCTGACACATGTTCCATGCGTGGCCCATGTGCTCAACCTCGTGGTTCAGCGGTTTCTAAAGTCATACCCAGAGCTGTCTGATCTGCTGGTAAAAGTTCGCCGCCTGTCTGCACATTTTCGAAAGTCACCTACTGCTTCAGCCGGCCTTGCCGGCTTTCAGCGCAGTTTGCATCTTCCGGCTCACAGACTGGTGTGTGATGTCCCCACGCGTTGGCATTCAACTCTGCACATGTTGGTCAGGATATGTGAGCAGAAGAGGGCAGTTGTTGAGTACCTGCATCACCTAAGCCGTCGGGAAATGGGTCAAACTCCACACATAACACCTGAGGAGTGGAGATGGATGTCCGACCTATGTACCATCCTCCAAAACTTTGAGGACTCCACCAAGATGGTGAGTGGTGATGACGCCATTATTAGCGTCACCATACCGCTACTCTGCCTTCTAAAACGGTCTCTGCTCAAAACCAAACATGATGCATTGCAGGCGGAGCGCGATGAGTTGCAGCAAGAAACAGTAGTGGGTGTGGGTGATAACACACAGCCCAGCCTCGTCTCATCATAATGTGCAGTGGAGGACTATGACGAGGAGGAGGATGAAGACATGGAGCAAATCTCCGGCCAAATTGAGGATATGACATGCACACCAGTCATATCCTCGGTTCAGCGTGGCTGGCCAGAGGACAGGGTAGATGAGGAGGAGGAGGAGGAGGAGGAGGAGGAGGAGGACAGCATGTTCAGTCAACGTGTTGGTCAGGCTACTGAAGTCCTGGCTGTTAAGAGTCTGGCGCACATGGCTGACTTTATGGTAAGCTGCCTGTCTCGTGACCCTCGCGTTAAGAACATCTTGGCCGACAATCATTACTGGTTGGTAACACTGTTAGACCCACGCTACAAGGAGAACTTTATGTCTCTTATTCCCGAGGCGGAGAGGTCAACCAAAATGCAGCAGTTCCGGAAGGCCATAGTCACGGAAGTAGGCAAAGCATTCCCCTCACAAAATGCTAGCGGCATAGGTCAGGAATCAGTGGACAACCAAGGCGTACAGCCGAGAGAGGCACAAGTCCAATCCGCCAGAGGTAGGGGAACAGTCTTTAAGATGTGGGACAGTTTTCTCAGCCCCTCACGTACCACAGCCCCTGAGGTGCGGGGTAGTGCCACAAGAAATCCTAAGTTTGCCCAGATGCTCAAGGAGTACCTTGCAGATCGAACAACTGTACTCCGACATTCCTCTGTGCCTTACAATTATTGGGTATCCAAGGTGGACACGTGGCATGAATTGGCTCTCTACGCCTTGGAAGTCCTGGCCTGCCCTGCCGCTAGCGTTTTGTCAGAGCGTGTTTTTAGTGCCGCAGGTGGAATCATTACAGATAAACGCACCCGCCTGTCAACTGAAAATGCTGATAGGCTGACTCTGATCAAGATGAACAAGGGTTGGATTGGGCCAGACTTCACCACACCACCAGCAAATGAGAGCGGAATTTAAAGTTTGTAACGGGAATTTGCCATGTACCTCCAGTCACCCATGGGTACACACTTCTGGACTTTGGATAATCGCTGGACTGCTCCTCCTTCTCCTCATGCGCCACCATGATGACCGTTACAAGAGTTAGGCCTTTGTTTCAGGTATACCCCCAGTGGTAAATTTTTTCGCCCATTCTTTGCAGAATGGACATTACAACGACAGGAGACCCGCTCCTTTGCAATGGGAACAATGTTTTGAGGCCCTCATGCACGTCTCTATCCAGGGACAACGTGGAGCCTCCCAATTTTTGGCTGCCCTGCCAAAGGGCTATACTATAATACACCCACTTCCTGACAATGGACACTTAATGTTTTGAGGCCCTCATGCACATCTCTATCCAGGGACAACGTGGAGCCTCCCAATTTTTGGCTGCCCTGCCAAAGGGCTATACTATAATACACCCACTTCCTGACAATGGACACTTAATGTTTTGAGGCCCTCATGCACGTCTCTATCCAGGGACAACGTGGAGCCTCCCAATTTTTGGCTGCCCTGCCAAAGGGCTATACTATAATACACCCACTTCCTGACAATGGACACTTAATGTTTTGAGGCCCTTATGCACGTCTCTATCCAGGGACAACGTGGAGCCTCCCAATTTTTGGCTGCCCTGCCAAAGGGCTATACTATAATACACCCACTTCCTGACAATGGACACTTAATGTTTTGAGGCCCTCATGCACGTCTCTATCCAGGGACAACGTGGAGCCTCCCAATTTTTGGCTGCCCTGCCAAAGGGCTATACTATAATACACCCACTTCCTGACAATGGACACTTAATGTTTTGAGGCCCTCATGCACGTCTCTATCCAGGGACAACGTGGAGCCTCCCAATTTTTGGCTGCCCTGCCAAAGGGCTATACTATAATACACCCACTTCCTGACAATGGACACTTAATGTTTTGAGGCCCTCATGCACGTCTCTATCCAGGGACAACATGGAGCCTCCCAATTTTTGGCTGCCCTGCCAAAGGGCTATACTATAATACACCCACTTCCTGACAATGGACACTTAATGTTTTGAGGCCCTCATGCACGTCTCTATCCAGGGACAACGTGGAGCCTCCCAATTTTTGGCTGCCCTGCCTAAGGGCTATACTACAATAGACCCACTTCCTGACAATGGGCACTTCAGGTTTACAGGCCACCATGCACGTCTCTATCCAGGGACAACGTGGAGCCTCCCAATTTTTGGCTGCCCTGCCTAAGGGCTTTACTACAATAGACCCACTTCCTTCCAATGGGCACTTCAGGTTTACAGGCCCTCATGCACGTCTGTATGCAAGGTCATTGGTGAACCTCACAATTTTGGACTGCCCTGGCAAAGGAAAATACTACAAAGACTAAGTTCCTCAAAATGGGCACATTAGACTCAGAGGCCTTTATGTACGTCTCTTCTCAGGGACATCGGAGTGCCACACAATGTTTTACGTAAAATCTTTCATGTATTGATCTCAAAAAGTAACATACATTAGCTCTATCTCACTATTGGGTATGTGCCCTTAACATTTCCGCCATGAAAATTCATTTTGGTGTCATTTTGGAAGGTTTTCTGGTGAGTCCGTAAAAATGGCGTAAAACGCGGACAATTGTTCACAGCTGTGACTTTTGAGTGATAAATGCTTCAAGGGGTCTTCCCCATGCTGTTGCCATGTCATTTGAGCACTCTTCTGAGACTTTTGTGCCATTTTTAGGGTTTCTACATGCTGCCGGTGGTCATTTCACAAAAATACTCGGGTCTCCCATAGGATAACATTAGGCTCGGTGCTCGGGCCGAGTACACGAGTATCTTGGGATGCTCGGCCCGAGCCTCGAACACCCGAGCTTTTTAGTACTCGCTCATCACTAGTAAACAATTTTCAGAATCCAAGAAGACATAAATGGGGAAGATTTACTAATTGGAAATTTAGACTGTACACATTTAGACTAAAAAGCTTTGCACCAAATGTATCATTAAAAAACTTGGCACATTTAGACGTGTGTCACGGGTAATCAGGGTAACAGGAGAGGGACCTCTAAGCTGGCCCTCAAACTAGGGACCCTACTCTATCCCTTATCCCAGAGGTAAGCTTGATGGTAGCTAGGTCTGGGCTGCCAGCGTGACCCTAACTCCTGTTTAAGTCCTGATCTTACACCCCCTCTCCACCCACCCCAGGAGTGGGCCAGGACTGGAGAAACAAACCCAACAAATAACACAGGCGAGGAAAGACCCAAAACTCATGTACACTGCAACCAGACACAAGGGGGAGACAATACAAACCTAGGAGGACATAAAGCACAGGGAGGAAATAAACTAACAACAGGGATATTTCCACATCACTCAGAAAAGCACAGGACAGATCACCAGGCTCTGGATCACTACAATAAGGACCAATTTCGCAGGAGCAACACAGAAGCTATATTCGGCAATGGGCAACCGGATCCAGAAACCTATAGAGAGTGAAGGCAGCTGTGAATGGTCATTAGCCTGAGCTCCTAGCTACAGTTCACAAGCCAGCAGGGATTAACTCCTGCTGGAATGGAGAGCAGTAAAGCAAAACACAGCTGACACCCAAGTCAGGTTAAGCAACTAAGAGACCTCAGGCTGCTTGTCAGACTTTGCAGTGTGAACAGAGTTCAACGCCACTATGACACCCAGCGAGTGCAAAGCCAAACACCGCATGGCAACGTATTTGTCTAACTATACATTACCTATTGGTTGACTTATGTTTCAACAATTTTTGCAGGAAAATGTTGGCAACACCCCCTGATGAGTGAGGCACTAAAGTTCATAAAGGGCTTGTCCTGTCACCAGGTATTGATGACCTATCCCTAGAATTAGCTCTGGTGGTAGCCAGATATAAGCACATTGGTCTCGATTCATTAAGACTAACATTGGGTACGGAAGTCTTAATGTGGAGTGTGCAAGAATTAGATGTGCCAAATTTATTAAATTAGCTTATCCTACCACTGGTCTGCACCAGGTCAGAAATATTACTCCAGTCAGTGACTGGAGTAACATTTGTGGAGTAAGAAAAGCCGCCACTTTCCATGAATTTGATGGCAAGGCATCGTCATACCCCATCCTCAGCTCCTCACATTTTAGTAGAGCTGATCCAAAATTGCATTTTTTTTCCATAACTCTGCATTGCGCAAAAATATTGTAACTGTTCAATGTGTTTTAATGCCATGAGTGTTTTGACATAAACACTTTGATGTATCATCCCCATAGAACAGAGCTGCACTGCGATGCTTAATGGGAGCAATTTTACAGTACATAGCTCCTGTTATACATTAAAGGGGTTGTCAACTAATCGGACACCATCTCAGTCACCATGTGTGACTCCATTAAAATAACAACATTTATACTCACCTCTGGTGCCGGCGCCGTTTCAGCAGTGTCGGCACTTGCCCTTCTGGGGCCCATGTGACATAGTTATGTCATGCAAGCCTTGCGCACAATCAGCGCTGGCTTCCCTCTCCCCGCCATCAGACAAATCAAACATCAAGAGGGAATCAGAGCTACGGCTGACCACTCATTTCTTCTTGAAGTTTGATGGAGCGAGAGTGAAGCCAGAGCATAATGCAATCTGTATATAAATATATATATATATATATATATATATATATATATATATATATATATATATATATATATATACACAGTACAGACCAAAAGTTTGGACACACCTTCTCATTCAAAGAGTTTTCTTTATTTTCATGACTCTGGAAATTGTAGATTCCCATTGAAGGCATCAAAACTATGAATTAACACATGTGGAATGAAATACTTAACAAAAAAGTGTGAAACAACTGAAAATATGTCTTATATTCTAGGTTCTTCAAAGTAGCCACCTTTTGATTTGATTACTGCTTTGCACACTCTTGGCATTCTCTTGATGAGCTTCAAGAGGTAGTCACCGGGAATGGTTTTCACTTCACAGGTGTGCTCTGTCAGGTTTAATAAGTGGGATTTCTTGCCTCATAAATGGGGTTGGGACCATCAGTTGTGTTGTGCAGACGTCTGGTGGATACACATCTGATAGTCCTACTGAATAGACTGTTAGAATTTGTATTATGGCAAGAAAAAAGCAGCTAAGTAAAGAAAAATGAGTGGCCATCATTACTTTAAGAAATGAAGGTCAGTCAGTCTGAAAAATTGGTAAAACTTTGAAAGTGTCCCCAAGTGCACTGGCAAAAACCAAACGCTACAAAAAAACTGGCTCACATGAAGACCGCCCCAGGAAAGGAAGACCAAAAGTCAACCCTACTGCGGAGGATAAGTTTATCCGAGTCACCAGCCTCAGAAATCGCAGGTTAATAGCAGCTCAGATTAGAGACCAGGTCAATGCCACACAGTTCTAGCAGCAGACACATCTCTAGAACAACTATTAAGAGCAGACTTTATGCAGCAGGCCTTCATGGTAAAATAGCTGCTAGGAAACCACTGCTAAGGACAGGCAACAAGCAGAAGAGACTTTTTTGGGCTAAAGAACACAAGGAATGGACATTAGACCAGTAGAAATCTGTGCTTTGGTCTGATGAGTCCAAATTTGAGATCTTTGGATCCAACCACCGTGTCTTTGTGCGACACAGAGAAGGTGAACGGATGGACTCTACATGCCTGGTTCCCACTATGAAGCATGGAGGAGGAGGTGTGATGGTGTGGGGGTGCTTTGCTGGTGACACTGTTGGGGATTTATTAAAAAATGAAGGCATACTGGGTTAGCATGGCTACCACAGCATCTTGCAGCGGCGTGCTATTCCATCTGGTTTGTGTTTAGTTGGACCATCATTTATTTTTCAACAGGACAATGACCCCAAACACACCTCTAGGCTGTGTAAGGGATATTTGACTAAGAAGGAGAGTGATGGGGTGCTACACCAGATGACCTGGCCTCCACACTCACCAGACCTGAACCCAATCAAGATGGTTTGGGGTGAGCTGGACAGCAGAGTGAAGGCAAAAGGGCCAACAAGTGCTAAGTATCTCTCGGAACTCCTTCAAGACTGTTGGAAAACCATTTCCGGTGACTACCTCTTGAAGCTCATCAAGAGAATGCCAAGAGTGTGCAAAGCAGTAATCAAAGCAAAAGGTGGCTACTTTGAAAAGCCTAGAATATAAAGGCTACTTTACACACTGCGATATCGGCCCCGATATCGCTAGTGTGGGTACCCGCCCCCATCTGTTGCGCGACACTGGCATATCGCTGCCCGTGCCGCACAACATCGCCCAGAGCCGTCACACATACTTACCTGTCCGGCGACGTCGCTGTGACCGGCGAACCGCCTCCTTTCTAAGGGGGCGGTCCGTGCGGCGTCACAGCGACGTCACTGAAACGTCACTGATCCGCCGCCCAATAGCAGCGGAGGGGCGGAGATGAGCGTGATGTAACATCCCGCCCACCTCCTTCCTTCCGCATAGCGGCCGGGAGGCAGGTAAGGGGAGCTTCCTCGTTCCTGCGGCGTCACACGCAGCGATGTGTGCTGCCGCAGGAACGAGGAACAACTTCGTTACTGCTGCAGTAACGATTTTTAAGAATGGACCCCCGTGTGGCTGATTAGCTATTTTGCACGTTTTTGCAACGATGCAAAATCGCTTATCGGTGTCACACGCAACGGCATCGCTAATGCGGCCGGATGTGCGTCACAAATTTCGTGACCCCAACGACTCCGCATTAGCGATGTCGCAGCATGTAAAGCCCGCTTAAGACATATTTTCAGTTGTTTCACACTTTTTTGTTAAGTATTTCATTCCACATGTGTTAATTCATAGTTTTGATGCCTTTAATGTGAATCTACAATTTTCCGAGTCATGAAAATAAAGAAAACTCTTTGAATGAGAAAGTGTGTCCAAAATTTTGGTCTGTACTGTACATATATATATATGTATATATACAGTATATATAAATAAATCAGTTTTTCACAATACCACACACTAGACTCATGCTTCTTGTTTTGCACAGAAGACTTTTCATCAGTCTTATTATCATCACAGACAGGATTACAATAAAAAGTAAAATCTCTATATACAGATATGCATATATTACATGGTCCACAATAGGTGATGGTTGTGGCGCCCCTGACCTGGTCAGGCACCACTGAGTACTGCACCCATGCTGGGGACAGTACAAAACAGGTAATCCAGAAGGCTGACCGAGGTGTGACTACACAGGCGCATAGTGATCAGGTCTCACACATGTACCTTTGGGAGGACCCCTGGGGATCCCAGGAGGGGGCGAGGCCTCCATCTCCACTCAAGGGGTGTGGTAGAGAGCCTGGTTGCTAGGTGACGTAGGCAAGAACAGGAGAGGAGTGAGTAGTGAGCCGAGAAGGGTGGGGAAGTGAAGTTCAGGGAGAGCAGAAGCCGACCCTGGAGCTCGACACCATTCTGACAACGTACGCGCAGTGACTACCGACGGGGGAGAACGGTCACCTGGTAGTGCTGCCCGAAATCCACCCACGACTAAAGAGAGAGCAACGGAGTGGAGAGTAAGGAGACTGTCAGGGAGATACCAGGCCCAAACGGGTAACAGGTCCCAGTGCAGGGATAGATCCACCTGTCCTTTGCCAAACCTGCATGAGGGGGCACTTTACACCCCCAAGACAACACCACAGAGTCCGCAGCCACGTAGCAAAGTGAGGGCCCATAGCTCACAGGAGGCAAGCAGCCGGAGTGACCTGGTCCAGGCTACAAGCAAACGGGCCAAAAGGAAGGGGAGAGAGGCACCAGCAACTTCCCTGGGCGACCCCAGCAGGGCTTCAAGCAGGGGTTACCCCAAAACACAAAGGGCTAAGGAAGGCGAGTCGGTAGCCACCCTCATCAGTCAGCCTGAAGGACACCTGGTTCCAGCCTGGTTCATCCCAGCTACGCCCGGGTTACTCACCCTGCCACCCTCAGTGAGTAAAACCCTTGAAAGACATTCTGCTTGTGCGTGTGAGTCATTCTGCGACTTGTAGTTCCACACACCTATACGGGGCCCTGGGGCATGCCTCGCTCTCAGGAGGCTATTACAACTGACTGCACCCACTATCAGCCCCAGGCACCCCTAACCTGCAGTGGCGGTCTCCACTGACCGCAATTCTGAGCGTGGTGACTCGCCCACCCCAGGGCTATGGGACACCCGGTGCCGGGCCGGACTAGTCCGGTGGTAGTCAGTGGTGGCTGGGCCCGGCTCCGTGGCCCTGGTGGGTGTCAGTTGAATATGTGGCTTAAGTTAAAGTTTGTGTTTGTGACGCCACCTGTGGTATGCGGCTAATAAGCCGCCGCTGCTGTGTGAGGCCTCCGGGATGATGTTATGGCAGCAATGGTAGTACTGCTCCCCACAGGTGGAGCAATGCCCGGGGCACAGTTGGTGCTTGTGAATGTCTATGCAGCGGAAATAACTGAGGCAACTTCAGAGGTGCAGTTCAAGTTCTTTACTCACAGTTCTTGTCAGGGCAGGAAGGACCCTTGGACTGCTGAGACCACTGTCAGGGACCTCCGTCTTCTGGGTGATTCAGAGTGTGAAATCCGGTACCCTCCGCTTAGTGTCTCTTTCTCTGCTGTCTTCACTAGCCTTGCCTTTGTTAAGCTGGACTTGGCTTGGCCTCCATTACAGCCTCCAGGCTGGGGGGTCACCTGTCGGCTGATTACCCCTTTTCTGAAGGGCTGCTCTGGGTTCTGGCCCTGGGAGCTTACAACGTCCCTGGGCCTCGGTTTTTACTGTTTGGAGATTGTCTTTTCACTCCTCCAGTTTCTAGGGACCGTCCCCTGTCGCAGCTAATCACTCCACCGATGTCACTGTGGAACGGGCCACCGCAGCCTGCAGCTACCCGTAGCGCCTCTGGGCCCTCGGCAGCGGTACCCAACAAGGACAGCTCGTGGTACCTACAGGACTACCCGCGGCCCTGCGACCCTTTCTTTCCTTCTCTTCTTTCTCCTCCTTGCCTGCCTCAGCAGGCCTCCTCCTCCCTCCTTTCTCTCGTTCTTCTCCTCCAACTACATGCTGCTTCTCTCACTCCCTGAGGTAAACTGAAACTAACTTGACCTTCCTTTCTCTATCTGCTCTCTGGTGGCTCCTCCCACCTCCCCAGTTGCTAAGCTACCACCCTATGGGAGCAGGGATGGGTCTTACAGCCCCTCTCAGCATGCAGCATGGGAGGGTTGCCTGCCACTTTCCCTGGTCCTGTGTGTCCCTAGCAATGGGTGTAGTGTGAATTTACCAGGGGACCGGAGTTCACTCTCTTCTTCTCCCAGAATGGGCATCACACCGCAGATGGGGTGCAATGACCTGTGGCGACGGAAGCCTCAGGGGCGCCACACTCCCCCACAGCAAATCCCAGCACGTCCTCGGGCTGAAAAACAACAAAAACATGTGGAGACACTGCAAAAACATTTTTGTATGCAATAACATAAACAGTAAAACATTTCTTCCCTTTATGGGAGGCACATGAAAGTAAACGTTGCAAACTTCTTATAAAGAAAAATTCTAAGTGTGCACTTCCAGTCCATTGCACGGTTTGGGCACATCCCCCATAATTCTGGTAGGGGGCACAACAGGTGCAACTAATTACATTTTTGGCTACTACAAGTCCAGTAGCCCGGCAGTTCGTTTCTTTCAATCAAACTAAAGTGACATCTTCAACCAGCCATTAAGTCCAATGGCCTGGTTACATATAACATATCAACAACATACCAGCCACTAAGTCCAGTGGCCTGGTAGGACATAACACATACACTTCCACCGGGGCCCACATTCCAGTTCAGTGGCCCGGTAGCACATAACATGGGGGTGACGTCTTCAAAAAGAATCAGGGGCAGTACAGTAGGAAAGGGTGTCATCTTCGAAAAGAATGAGGGGCAAACAGGGGCTATTTACAGTTCAGCAGCTCTTCATCTTTACTCTTCATTGCAGGGGTCCTTCTTTGGCAGGGCCCTGGGCAGCATGTAGGCCATGGAGATCCTGGTCTGCGTTTCTTGCGTGGCTGTCACAGGACCTCTGCTCAGTTCTGTGACCTGGGTCTGCCTTGAGGTAGTGCTGCGGCTGCTGCTGACAGGAGAGACGCTGCACGCTGACATAGTGCGGCGCCACTCCGGTTCTTCTGAGGCCGTCTCCTCCCGGGCCTCCCGCTCCTGCTGGTACTCCTGCACCAATCTCCGGCAGGTCAGCTCGTTTGGCAGTGCGGTTTCCTTGGGGCGCAGGGGCTTTTGCAGTCCCCTACTCTCTATGGGCGCTGCGTCCCAGTGCACTCCCGGGGATGTCGCTCCCAGGAGACTCACAGGGGGACTCGGTAGGGGGCCCACTAGCTGGTCGGGATCCACCCCTCCCCAGGCTCCGTCTGCGGGGGTTTCGGGCAGGCCTCCGGTGCCCCACCGGGCATCAGCGGGGTTGGCGGGGAAGGCCTGCGGGACAGTGGAGGGACAGGGCGGTGGCGCTTGGTGGGTCAGTGGGTCCGGACGGGTCGGGGCTTCACATTGCTCACCCGGTCGCTGCTCCGCGGCCTCCATCCTGTGGCCCACATTCTCCGGCACCATCGATGTTTCACTCCGCCGGTCCACCTCTGCTTGCAGGTTACGCAGTCTCCGAGCCAGGATTCGCATTTCCTCCCGGAGCAGGTCCAGCTCGGGATCCATCTTCCCGGTCCCTGGGGTACACTCCTGCAGCCTCTCTGCCATGCTGCCGACCTGGGGAACGCTTGCTGGATCACTGCTCGGGTGCTCGACCACGCCACTCGGCTTCTCCCTTTCCCTTCTTGGCGGCGGGGCCGGAGGCTGCACTTGCATCTGGCGCCAGACTGGCGCCCAGCCCATCACGGCCGGCACCGCTCCACTTAGTATCAGGTACATTTTCTTTTTCTTTATCTGTTGGTCAGGCGTTTAAGCTTTTTCTGCCAGCCGGCCAGCTTATTTGGTCGCCGCTTCCTTTTCTTCCGCTTTCTATGGCGGGCACCGCTTCGCGCGCTTTTCTTGGACAAGGGGGCGGGGCTTCTCTTCGCGCCCTTTCTTCTTGCACGCCCCCCTTCTTCCCGCTCTCAGCAGCGCTAATGGCGGCGGTTTCTCAGTAAAGTACACAGTCTGTCACACGGTTCTCCAGGCGCACAGTACCCGGTTAGACCGGGCACGAAATCCTGTTCGTGACGCCAAAGTTGACTCGCCCACCCCAGGGCTATGGGACACCCGGTGCCGGGCCGGACTAGTCCGGTGGTAGTCAGTGGTGGCTGGGCCCGGCTCCGTGGCCCTGGTGGGTGTCAGTTGAATATGTGGCTTAAGTTAAAGTTTGTGTTCGTGACGCCACCTGTGGTATGCGGCTAATAAGCCGCCGCTGCTGTGTGAGGCCTCCGGGATGATGTTATGGCAGCAATGGTAGTACTGCTCCCCACAGGTGGAGCAATGCCCGGGGCACAGTTGGTGCTTGTGAATGTCTATGCAGCGGAAATAACTGAGGCAACTTCAGAGGTGCAGTTCAAGTTCTTTACTCACAGTTCTTGTCAGGGCAGGAAGGACCCTTGGACTGCTGAGACCACTGTCAGGGACCTCCGTCTTCTGGGTGATTCAGAGTGTGAAATCCGGTACCCTCCGCTTAGTGTCTCTTTCTCTGCTGTCTTCACTAGCCTTGCCTTTGTTAAGCTGGACTTGGCTTGGCCTCCATTACAGCCTCCAGGCTGGGGGGTCACCTGTCGGCTGATTACCCCTTTTCTGAAGGGCTGCTCTGGGTTCTGGCCCTGGGAGCTTACAACGTCCCTGGGCCTCGGTTTTTACTGTTTGGAGATTGTCTTTTCACTCCTCCAGTTTCTAGGGACCGTCCCCTGTCGCAGCTCAATCACTCCACCGATGTCACTGTGGAACGGGCCACCGCAGCCTGCAGCTACCCGTAGCGCCTCTGGGCCCTCGGCAGCGGTACCCAACAAGGACAGCTCGTGGTACCTACAGGACTACCCGCGGCCCTGCGACCCTTTCTTTCCTTCTCTTCTTTCTCCTCCTTGCCTGCCTCAGCAGGCCTCCTCCTCCCTCCTTTCTCTCGTTCTTCTCCTCCAACTACATGCTGCTTCTCTCACTCCCTGAGGTAAACTGAAACTAACTTGACCTTCCTTTCTCTATCTGCTCTCTGGTGGCTCCTCCCACCTCCCCAGTTGCTAAGCTACCACCCTATGGGAGCAGGGATGGGTCTTACAGCCCCTCTCAGCATGCAGCATGGGAGGGTTGCCTGCCACTTTCCCTGGTCCTGTGTGTCCCTAGCAATGGGTGTAGTGTGAATTTACCAGGGGACCGGAGTTCACTCTCTTCTTCTCCCAGAATGGGCATCACACCGCAGATGGGGTGCAATGACCTGTGGCGACGGAAGCCTCAGGGGCGCCACAGTGGCGTCACGACAATCAACATAGAGGATTTCCTACCTGTGACAAGATCCAGCCGCGTGGAGTCCCTGAAGGTAATGCACAGCTGCACCGACACCGCACCTCGGGGCCCCACATGGTCACAGCCACAGCTGTACTGTCTAGCACCTTCATATCTACTGGTGGTTTCTTCTAGGACCCCTTCTACTCCAGGCCCCTCCACTGCTGCTCCAGCTTCCCAGGCAGTATTTTCATCTTTGCACAGCTTATGATCTGAGCTGTGCTGTTGAGCCAGGAAGGCTGCAGTCATTCAGACAATTAGTGTTAGGCTTCATACTAGCACTGGACTCATGGGAGAGTAGTGAATAATCAGTTGCTGAAGCTCCCAAAGAAAATCTGCCATTCTAGTAAGTATATGAGGAGCTACAGGCTGCAGCAGTAGTTCAGAAAGGCCAGTGTGTGGGGCGCACCAGTAAATTCTCCGATCCACTCATGGGCCAGTCCGATGCTGGTCACAGCTCATCTCCTCCCCTCCCTTCACAATGACTCAGATTAGCGCATGCTCTGAAGGCAGCTATATAAAAGATACAGTCCAAGTCGGTTAATTATTACTAATGTCCATGTACCCAACCAGAAGTGTGAGTGTTATGTTAGGGCTAGTGACCAGTATGAAAAGTGCAATACTTAATATATTTTTTGTTATATAGATAGTGATACTAAAAAGTTATTAAATGGAAATCTTTCAGAAGGCTTTTGCTACCCCAACTGAGAGCTGCATGATGTAGGGGCAGAGAGCCTGATTCCAGTGATGTATCACTTGCTGGATTGCTTGGTTCAGTTTTGATAAAATCCCTGTTTTCTTTACTGTAGATGTAGCAGTGGTAACCCTGTATAACTCCACCCACACCCCTGATTGGTAGTGTACAGTGGGCACAGGAAGCTACCAATAAATGGTGGGGGCGGGGTTACACAGATTACCTGGACTAATGGCATGGGACACCTAGTCCTGCAGGGATAATCTCCTGGTGATAACAGATTGATTGCAATGAAACTACAGAAAGCTGCTAAACAAGTGACACATCCCTGGAATCCGGCTTTCTGCCCCTACATTATGCTGCTCTCAGATTAAATAGAAAAAACTTGCCGACAGCATAAAAACCTGGTTTCACACATAGGTAATTTCCTGTTGATACATTTCTTTTGCAAATGTGGGCGCATAGCAGCCATCTGAATGTGGCCTAAGGTAAGGGTATTTACGAGTAATCGTTTTCTGCTATTTTTTATATGATAAATCATAAAAAATTAGGTGGATTTGAAAAATGTCAGCAAAACTGTATGTGGAAATGTGTCACACTAGGTACGGGGAAGTACGAAGCGCATGGCGAAAGGGAAGGGAAACTCTGTGTCTAGGGTAAGGGAAGATGGTGAGCCCTGACCGATCCTACTGCTGGTTCATGGGGTCCCTCACTACCCTAGATAGGTTTTGCACCTATGTGCCAAACCGGATACCTGACCCTAGGTATCCCTAGTGCTGGGTCCTAAATAGAGAACAAGTGGGATAAGCTCTTCATCAACCCCATTAAACAACTATAGAAGACACAAGGAGGACACACATGGGGAAATGCTTGAACTACTTATGATTAGATAACTCCGGTACAAGTTCAGCAGAGCTTTCAGCAACTATGTCATAGAGGAGTACAAGCCACCTGCTTGCAACCTAGGTTTGAAGGAACTGAAAATATCACCAGCACCAGTCCAAAGGAAGGAAGAGGTATTTAAACACAAAGGAAATTCTGACAATCAACAGCTGGGTGCAAGTCGAGATCCTGTTGGGTCAAAAAGGGAGAAATGAATCCAGCAGGAAAGCTATCTATACCAATGAATACTGACAACAGGAACAATGGAAAGTCAGGGAGCATTTTGCATAGCCAAACGCTGTGACTTTCTATGGCCAGGAACTACATGACTGTGTGTTACGCATGACACACCTGTGACAAAATGTTTATTTAGTTTATGTCTCCTATGATCCGTGTAGACCAGAGGTGTTGATCCTGCGGTTCTGCAGCAGTTGGGAAGTGTTGGGCAGTTCCACCGCTACAGTCTCCGCTGAGTATTGCTCGGCCGTCACTTCCACCTTGCCTGCACCACTCAATTCATTACATAGGCAAATTGCAAATATTTGATGCCAGCTTTCTCTTGTCTGATATAAATGGATTGTGACTTCTCGTACTCGGCTGTAGTGAGATGTTGTGATTTGGGAAATGATGAGTCACGGAGCGGTGGAGCAATCAATCCTAAGGGGAATTCTGTTTATGCAACTAAAAAAACAAGCTGCATCATTAGCTGAGAACACCAGAGTCATCTCAAGTTCAGCAGTGAAAAACTGCCAGAAAAAAAAAGTGTTCAGAAGCTCGTGAAGGCTTTACCCACAGCGGCTAACAATGGAGACGGCCATTTACGCCAGGGCTGAGTGCTGGTCAGCGGCTTGTCAACTACTGCAAATAATCAGATTCCTATTATTGTAATAAATTTGGCTTCATCTTGCTCTTCTTGGGCTATCAGTTGCTAGACCAGCCCCTATGCTATCCAATACGACATCCACATTGACCACATTGGATTAGCCCCTACCCAGATTTTAGGAATTAGGATCCATGCACCTGGCATTGTAGACTGGTGCAGGAGCACACTCCCCATGTACCAGAGAGCCGTGCTTCTGTGTGACACCATATTCTCCAATATAAATTGTACATAATCTGGGAGAATAAAAGCCATTTTGTTCTTATAGAAATCATCTTGTCTTATAACTGAATGATGTCATAGGGCTCAGCTAACACAGATGGGCGGGGAAGTTTCACATTTCTACACACACCCCTGAAGCTCTTATTGGTGCATAGTTATTTCTTTGTTTGGGATACTATATAAACTGGTCACATGATGTAATAAAGACAGAAACTTTCTGTACACCACAGAGCGTGTGTGCTGTATTGATTCCCAAGAGCTTGTGTGACGCCCTGGCAAAACCAGGTTGTCACAGAGGTTGTACAAATCTTCCAGGTGCAGGACTCCATCCTCCTTGGCATACCAACACAAACCCACACCCAGGTACACAACATCAGCCAGAAAAGCCTAGTCACCCCCCCATGACAATAGGGACACACCGATGTGCGGGACCAAACGGATGGGAGCGCCCACCTAGGGGTCCTGAGGTGTTCTGGGAGGGAACAAGAGAGTTGAGTGCAGACTGAGGAAGTGAGAGGAGTGTAAAGTGACAGGGTAGTCAGGGGTTGGAGCCTCTGGACTACCGGACCACTGACTAGGTGGCAGACAGGGCCACAGGAGACGGTGATCCGGTCGCTGGAGACCTTAAGTGGACCGGGGCAGGGTCGTAGCCCGCCGATATCGACAGCGGGAATCCGGTCCGGAGGCCGTGCACAGTCGGGGTACCAGGACCCTAGAGCAAGGACAGCTTCAAGCACCTTTCTAATTGACCAGCCGGGGACAAGATTACAGATCTTGTTCCACAGGAGGCCCATATAGAGCGAGACAGAAGCCCAACGAGGGGGATAGGGCTCCGCAATTGCCTGCTAAGATCCCAGTTCTCGTGGGCCACATCTCCCTACACACAAAAATAACCGGGAGTGGACTTCCCCGTTTCAAGCGGAGTAGTCAAACTAAGGACGCAAACACTAAGTGCAGGAGGAAGGGACCCCTATCTGCTGTACCAGGGTGTGGGACCTGAATACACCCGCCGGAGGTCACCGGTTACTGGCAATTTGGTTTACCATTTGGGCTCTGTGTGAATTCTCCTAGAACTGAGAGTACACCAATACCACCTGGTCCAACCCTGCAGAATACGCTCCGCAGCATCCTTCCCCATACACCTGGGCCCCGGGACAACACCTCCCCTACCCGTGGAGGGGATACCATCCTGCTGCCCCGCTCCATCAGCTCCGGGCGTCCCATACCAAGGCAGTGGCGGTGTCACCAACCATCACCGCAACCCAAGGGTGGCGTCACTGACAAACTCTCCCCTGTAAATAACCCCTTTTATATAGTTTTGAGGACGGATGGCTGCAAGAGCCCCGGATCCGGTTACCACTCGAGCCACAGCCACGATCCCGGGTCCGAGCGTTCTGAGCAGCCCCCCTGCAGTAGTCTGTCCCCCGTCCGCAACACTTGTAAAACAGATCTTATTAATTTGGAGTTCCAATGGCATAGAAGGAGGGTATTTCATTTACAATTATGAACAGGATGATCAGGTTTGACTATTCTCTAAACCGTGGTGAAGGTTTTCACTAACACAGGTGTATGGATTTTGGGAAAGGAATTCCCAGGTGACGTTCTGAGAGTAATCTAGCTTTAGCTGAACACATATGTGACGCCCTGGACTAGCCAAGTAGTCACAGGTAGACCCCCTGCACAAACACCAGCCCCTAAAAAGAGTAACCAGACAACGTAAAAACCCTGAGTCACCCCTCTCAGATCTTGACGTTCACACCCGGGGGTTGGCCACGCCCTCCGAGGAGTTCGGATAGCCTGAGGCGGGAAAAACTCAGGCAGATCTGTTAGGGAAGTGAAAAGGAGAGGAGAGTAGGAGCAGTGTGTCAACGTCTGTCAGGGATCTGGGTTGGAGCCCAGATACCCTGAGACCAGGAGGCAGACGGTGGTTGCCGCCTGCAGGAGTCGGGAAGACGGCTGGTGGAACCGTAAGGGACTTGGACAGGGTAGTGGCCCGCCGGTACCGAACCGGAGAACCAACTGGAAACCGGAGCACCAGAAGGGGTACTCAGACCCAGAACGAGGTTCAGAAGCCACTGGACTACGTCGAATTCACTGATTGAGGTCTCGACCTTAGGTCCTTTCCCATCCCAAGACCCGAAAGACGGCAACAGCTCACCGAGGGGGATAGAAAGCCACCGCACAGGCAGAGAGATCCCACGGGCCAGCGCCTGCGGGCAAATGGGTTCCCCGACACACATAAAGCCGGGGAGCGGACAACCGTTGCTGAAGCATAGGCAGTCAAGTTCTACCACAGAGGTGCAGGAGAAAGGCGGGAACCACCAACCTGAGTAAGGGGCAAAGCGCAGCCGGCTGCGGGCACCGACCACCATCCTTTTTGGTTTACCAGAGACTCCGGTGTATCTGTCATAGTGAGTACAACAGTGCCCTCGGGCCGCGCATCGCACCGCACCATCCCACCCGCACCTCACAACCACTGGGCCCCGGGACCATCACCCCCTGCCCACGGAGGGGTCAACAGCAGGCTGCATAACACCGTCCCCGGGAGCCTAGTCAACGGCAGCGGTGGTGTCCATATTCATCACAACCCGTGGGTGGCGTCACGAACTTACATCCCTAAACGCCACGGCCTCGGCCGTGAACCTTTCCCTACCGAAATCCCTACACGTAGCGCCAGCGTCCCTTCAGAGCGAAGTGACCCCCGGGTCCGGAGGCGCTCGAGCCACCCACCAAACGAGCCCGGATCTCAGCGGCTCGGCAACCGGCCTTGCCCCGGGGCGGTACATATCAAATGTCAGAAAACTTCCAAAAAGAATTATACAGCAATTCTGACATGGATTTTCAAAATGAGTTAATGAGTACAGCAGCCTCATCAGGCCTATGAAACAATATATTGAGTTTGTAATGTGAAATCTGATGATAAATCTAGTTGAAACAGAACAGGCATTATATTCATATACTGCAGCTTGCACTAACTTTCAGCCCCAAAATTGATATATCTATGATTATACTGCCCTAACTTAAAGAGATCTGTTTTGTTATTTTGTGTCCTTGAATGGTTAATCCTGCTCTACTCGCTTCCGTATCGAGAGGTGAGTGGGGCAGATTTCGGTATGTTTATTGATTTTTGCCAGGATGTGCGTGTGAACGACATGTATTGTCCAAATGTAGAAAAGGTAGAATCCAGCGCTTAATAAAAACTCCATATCTATTAGGTGATTTTTAAAAATGAACAAAAGAAAAAATAAAAAACATGTAGACCAAGTAAAAAAAATGTTGACATGGCTGATGGTACTTTCACACTTGCGTTGTTTTCCTTCAGTTGCAATCCGCCGTTTTGGAAAACAGCGGAATCCGTTAATGGATTCCGCTGCTTCCCATAGACTTGTATGGACGATGGATTGTGAGTGATGGACCTGCGTTACTTCAGCTGGGCGACGCTGCGTTGCTTACGCCGGGCGGAAGGAACGCAGCATGTAACGTTTTTTGAGCAGCGCAATCCGTAGGATTTCGCTGCGCATGGTCTCTCTGGCTCCCTGCACACGTAACCAGGGTACACATCGGGTTACTAAGCAATGCGCTTTGCCTAGTTACCCGATATTTACCCTGGCTACAGGTGCAAGGAGCCAGCGCTAAGCGGTGTACGCTGGTAACCAATGTAAATATCGGGTAACCAAGCAAAGTGCTTTGCTTAGTTACCCGATATTTACCCTGGCTACGTGTGCAGGGAGCCCAACACTTCCCCGCTCGGCTCCACCCCCTCCCGCAGTCCGCATGTACACACACGCACGCACGCACGCACGCACACACACACACACACATACACACTCACCTGTCCCCAGCGATGCAGTTCCCGCGGCACTGATGTCCTCAGCGCTATGGCCCCGCTCAGCCCCACCCACCCAGGACTCCGCCCCCCGCACACATTCTTGGCGGCCGATTTATCAGCTGATCACCTGGCGGCCGGCTGCTGTGAGTGATCGGCTGATCACCCGGCGGCCGGCTGCTGTGAGCGATCAGCTGATCGTTCACAATAGTCTGCCGCCGGTAAAACTGTAGAAAAAAAAAAAAAAGATTCCGTTGTTTTGTACGATCCGTTGCATTCATCACACAACGCAATGCAACGGATGCCGTTCAACGCAAGTGTGAAACTAACTTTACTTGTTTTTCAATTTTTCGTTTGTCCATTTTTTAAAAACTGCCTAATAAGTTTGTCTAATACGAGGACTCCGGCTTCGCTGATGCGTGCACCCGTGGTACTAGGAATCCAGTTTCATTGTACTGGTGAGCTGCAGGTGGTTATTTTTCTACAGTCATGGCCAAAAGATTTGAGAATGACATCAAAATTATATTTTCACATGATCTGTTGCCCTCTGGTTTTTAATTGTGTTTGTCTGATGTTTACATCACATACAGAAATATAATTGCAATCATATTATGAGTACCAACAGGTTATATTGACAGTTAGAATGAGTTAATGCACCAAGTCAATATTTGCAGTGTTGACCCTTCTTCTTCAGGACCTCTGCAATTCTCCCTGGCATGCTCTCAATCAACTTCTGGAGCTGTCCATTCTTGCATAAGCAATGCTTGCATTTTGCCAGAATTTGTTGGTTTTTGTTTGTCCACCCGTCTCTTGATGATTGCCCACAAGTTCTCAATGGGATTAAGATCTGGGGAGTTTCCAGGCCAGGGACCCAAAATCTCTATGTTTTGTTCCATGAGCCATTTAGTGATCACCTTTGCTTTATGGCAAGGTGCTCCATCATGCTGGAAAAGGCATTGTTGGGCGCCAAACTGCTCTTGGACAGTTGGGAGAAGTTGCTCTTGGAGGCATTCTGGTACCATTCTTTATTTATGGCTGTGTTTTTAGGCAAGACTGTGAGTGAGCCGATTCCCTTGGCTGAGAAGCAACCCCACACATGAATCGTTTCAGGATGCTTAACAGTTGGCATGAGACAAGACTGGTGGTAGCGCTCACCTCTTCTTCTCCTAATAAGCTGTTTTCCAGATGTCCCAAACAATCGAAAAGGGGATTCATCTGAGAAAATGACTTTACCCCAGTCCTCAGCAGTCCACTCCCTGTACCTTTTGCAGAATATCAGTCCCTGATGTTGTTTCTAGAGAGAAGTGGCTTCTTTGCTACCCTCCTAGAAACCAGCCTTGCTCAAAGAGTCTCCGCCTAACAGTGTGTGCAGAAGCACTCACACCAGCCTGCTGCCATTGCTGAGCTAGCTCGGCACTGCTGGTAGTTCGATTCCGCAGCTGAAACAGTTTTAACATACGGTCCTGGCGTTTTCTGGTCCTTCTTGGGCGCCCTGGAGCCTTTTTGGCAACAATGGAAGCTCTCTCCTTGAAGTTCTTGATGATGCGATAGATTGTTGACTGAGGTGCAATCTTTGTAGCTGCGATACTCTTCCCTGTTAGGACATTTTTGTGCAGAGCAATGATGACTGCACGTGTTTCTTTAGAGATAACCATGGTTAACTGAAGAGAAACAATGATACCAAGCACCAGCCTCCTTTTAAAGTGTCCAGTGGTGTAATTCTTACTTAATCATGACTGATTGATCGCCAGCCCTGTCCTCATCAACACCCACACCTGTGTTAATGGAACAATCACTAAAACAATGTTAGCTGCTCCTTTTAAGGCAGGAATGCAATGCTGTTGAAATGTGTTTTGGGGTTAAAGTTCATTTTCTTAGCCAATATTGACTTTGCAAGTAATTGCTGTTAAGCTGATTACTCTTTATGACATTCTGGAGTATATGCAAATTGCCATTAGAAAAACTTAAGCAGTAGACTTTGTAAAAATTAATATTTGTAGCATTCTCAAAACTTTTGGCCATGACTGTATGTGTATTTTGACATGTATTGTGCACTTGTTCAATTCAGGTGTAACAAGTGCATCCTGGAAGGTATCTGTAGATGCTAAGATGATCACCTCCCAATGTGAAGATAAAGCTGGACTACCCTTTAAGAGTTTGGGTGAAATGCATGAAGACACAATGCTTATAGGGCAGGGGTGGGGAACCTCTGGCCCGCAGGTCGTATGCGGCCTGAGATGGATTTTTTCTACGGCCTCTGGGCAGATTGCCAGGGATCGCACTGTTCGGGCGGTAGCCGCGTCTTGCTGACTGCCGGCCCTTTAAACCCCGCAAGCAGCGTTCAATGCTGAACGCTGCGATGCATACACTGGAGGATTATGTCCTCACGCTGGACTCTGCCAGCATGAGAACGTACTTTGTGGATGGAGTAGGCGTGCAATGCGCTCCTGTCCCACAGAAGAGGAGCGGCTGCCACAGCGTCCCCAGTGTCTGGCTATGCCCTCAGTATCCCCAGTGCTTTCTGTTCCCCCTGCGTTCCCCAGTGCTTTCTGTGTCCCCAGCATCCCCAAGTGCTGTCTGTGCTCCCAGCATCCCCCAGGTCTGGCTATGTCCACAGTGCTCTCTGTGCACCTCCAACATCCCCCAGAGCTCTCTGTGCCCCCCAGCATCCCCCAGGGCTGTCTGTGCCCATCCAGTGTCCCCAGGGCTGTCTGTGTCCCTCCAGCGTCCCCATTGTGGTCTGTGCCCCTCCAGCGTCCCCATGGCTGTCTGTGCCAACAGTTATGTATATATCTCCAGCAATGTTTGTGCCCCCAACTATGTCTGTGCCCCTAATGATGTATATACCCCCAGTGATGTATGTGCCCCCCGGTGATGTATGTACCCCCTGGTGATGTATGTACCCTCCAGTGATGTCTATGTCCTACAGCTTTCCTAGTTATGTATATTCCTTCCAGCCCTCCCCTATGATGTATTTGCCCCTAGCCTCTCCTGTGATGTATAGTCCTATCAGCCCTCCCCTGACATTTATATGCCCGAACCTCTCCTCTGATGTACAGGCCTCCATCCTCCTGGGATGTATATGCCCCCAGCATCTCCTGTGATGCATATACCCCCAGCATCTCCTGTGATGCATATGCCCCCATTCCCTTCTGTGAAGTATATACAGCAGTCCTAGCGTCTCCTATGTGATGTGTATATACAGCAGTCCCAGCCAACACAAACCTGGAAATGCAGTTGTGAGAAGCAACAAGATCAATATTGTCTAATATCACAGTCGCACAAAAGAGAAGTTCCAGCCACCACAGTAAGTTCATTGTTTGACCAAACATCGTAGGGTAATTGTCATATTGATAATTTTCTGCAGCCTCCGAATTATGGTAGAAACTTCCAAATGGCCCCGGCAGAAAAAGGTTCCCTGCCCGCTATAGGGGTTGTTCCCTTTCAAAAACAATTAGGGGTACTTTACATGTTGCGACATCGCTAGCATCGGCTAATGATGTCGAGCGCGATAGTACCCTGTCCCCGTCGCACATGCGATATCTGGTGATCGCTGCGATAGCGAACATTGTCGCTACGGCAGCTTCACACGCACATACCTTGTCGGTGACGTAGCGGTGACCGCTGAACAATCCCTCCTTCAAGGGGGAGGTGCGTTCGGCGTCACTGCGACGTCACTAAGCGGCCGGCCAATAGAAGCGGAGGGGTAGAGATGAGCGGGACGTAATATCCCGCCCACCTACTTCCTTCTGCATTGCCGGTGGAGGCAGGTAAGGAGATGTTTGTCGTTCCTGTGGCTTCACACACAGCGATGTGTGGTGCTGCAGGAACGACAAACAACATCGTATGTGCAGCAGGAGCGACATTATGAAAATGAACGAAGTGACACAGAGCAGCGATTTTTGACTGTTTTGCGCTCGTTCATCGTCGCTCCTAGGGTTTACACATTGCGATGTCACTACCGGTGCCGGATGTGCGTCACAACAACCATGACCCCGACAATATATTGGTAGTGATGTCGCAATGTGTAAAGTACCCCTTAGTCTCTAGATGCATTTTGGTTAAAAAAAAACAATCAAACCATGCAATTGCAAATCTTCACCGCTGATCTCAATATGTGATATTGGTTTTGGCGCTGATGACACCCTGACAGTGCTGCAGCCAGTCAGTGATCTCAGCAGCTCTGAGGGGTTGGGGGCGTAAGGGGGTAAATTCAGTGTAGCTGGAACCCCTGTAAGCCGGATATTCTAAGCCCATTTACATCTACAGGGAGAGCGGCTGTGGTGGAGGGGGTAGACCACTCTGGTTACATGACATTTCCATTACTAATATATTAAGGTGTACAATGTATTATATTGTAACTGCATCAGAATAAAGGAGTGTCTGGGTCACCTTGTCCTTGAACAAGCCCTGCAGACAAAAAGCCCTTGATTTGTTGAACAGATGGTGTGTGTATGGAGAATTCCCATTACTGGGAAGGACATCATTAAGGGAATGAACTATTATGATCAGATTGTCTACAACGCACTTATCTTTCTACAAATGCAGAGCCTGGAAGGTTTTTTTGAGCAGTTACAATGTTATTTATTTGAGTGTCTTTACTTTTTTCATTCTTCTTTTATTCCTGCTGTTCCCCTCCTGA